>NC_089681.1:129086696-129389726 GCF_031753505.1 Anomalospiza imberbis
CTAATATGTGTAACTAAACACTGACAATGAGCTTTACTTAATTTTAAAGTATACCTGTTCTCTGAACCTTTTGTTCTTCATTCTAATTGCTTCTTAGTTTCTGCATTATGACTGACTATCCAACATAGATAATTTCAAAGCTGCTGAACCTAAACAGTGAAGCATATACACGGAAAATAACCTTAAAATTCAAGCTCGATTTTTACAGCAGTTGAAGACAACTTTGTATCATTTTCAGTGTGATACAAGTCATAAGGACACAGATTATTATTAAGATTATATCTTAATTTTTGGAAAAGTAGTCAAATAAGATTGAAGAAGATGAAAAGTATGCATGTTCAGAACACGCACATCAACATCAGAGACCAAAGAAAGTCACCATTTTTGTCACTTATAACATTATGAGCACTGCCTTGAAAGCATTTGGAAACAGACATATATTACCACAGAAGTCACCTTGGCTTTTTGAATCAATCTCTTGTTCTCTCTTGGGGTTACTTTTCTTACTGTTCATCTGAGCATGTAATACTTGAATCTCCATCAGCAAACTTCTTCTGTCTGCATTCTGAAGACTGTCCATTGCTGCTCTCTGATTAGTAGCCTATTAGCATTAGAAACATTTCAAAGTAAAACTCCAGATTTAATGAGAATAACTATGGTGTTGACATCACATTTATCTATATATTCATAGTCCACATATATTCAAAACATTTTCATTGAAGTCAGTATTACAATATTTGGAAAAACTGCTTGTTATTTTTTAGTTCTCTTCTAGGCATCAAAATTAGAGACTGAAAAGAGCTATCACTTTTCTAGTGAACTGCAATTTTCTCACTAATCCTTCCATGTTCCAGAGGAGATAACTAACTTCTCTCTGTCCCATAGCAGCCTTACCACTTTGTCTTCTCACAAATTATTTCATATAAACAAGCTACCTTTTCACTTAGTGTAACATAATTCTAATTAACTTAATGACATCAAGCTCGGGACAACTGTATTTAATTCAAATTGATCTCTGAAGTCTGTATATATATTCTGTAACGTGTGCACCCAACAGTTTCTTTGCCATGCCACATAATTTTTCTTTTAAAAGACACCAGTTCATTCTGCAAGTCTGACTTTTTTTTCATCCTTAGAAGGTCAAAACTACTATTAATACATATATTTATAATGGATTTATAAATTTAAAATTAAAATCTAAAGTAGACATTTTGACTACAGTATGGTTTGTATTACCTGCTCTTGTAGTCTGTGCTCTAACTGATTCATCAACATCACTGCATCTCTTGTGCCCATTTCTGCAAGTTCAGTTTGAAATGCAGCAAGGAGAACATTTTGTTCCCTCACAAAAAGCTGTTGAATGGCATGCAGAAGTTCTCCTCGCCAGTCTGATACACCTTCAGGAGATTCAGTACTTGCATAGATCTGCAGTCGTATAAAAACAATTTAAAGAGCCAAATTGAAAGATTATATCATTATAATTTCTATGTAGAGTGTGTGTTTTCAGTGGAATATTAAACTTTTCTTAGTAATTGTGTAAATTTCATCCATCCAAATGGATGCATTTACTGTACACAATACAAATTTTTCTGCATTCACAAATCATAAAATTTTAGCTTTTTTTACAATGGAGGTGATTTAGCTTTTTGTAACTGAAAACTTAGCCCTGTGCAGTTACTACTGAGGTTACTATATCACATAATTCTTTTAATTTTTCATATATTACATGTCTCTCCCTAGGCTCTCACAGAGCTATGTGGTATTGTGCAGATATTGTGTATGAAAAAGATTTAATTTTAAATGACACAAAGTTCATCTGCCCACTTTACATGCTAAAGGAAATGTTGATGTAATAGAAACTACCCGCATATATCCAAGAGTCTAACTGGGGTAATTTAACAAGCAAAAGTTTTAACAGATTGCTGATTAATAAGCCAATAAATAACAGCATTAAAAATTCTATTTAAACTGCTACTGGAACATGTTTCAAAATGAAATTATCCTTATGTGGACCTATACAGTCAAAAGTTATCAATGCACAGAAGAACAAATATAAGCTGTAATACCATTAAGTGCAATATAGAGTTTTATGGCATATTTTTAAAAATATTTTGCCTTGTAACAGAATATTTAAGCATTTAAACCTGAACAGTGAATGTGTCTTAGAAGGTTATAATAAATTATTTTTTATTCAGATAGAATCTTACGATAGTATTTATACCTCAGCTTCTCTATGAACTTGCATTTTTGCAATTAGATCTTTCAAAGATGAGATGGTGCTTAGGAAAGCTTTTCTTTCTTCTAGCCAAGATTCTGGCTCTTGCTTATGAGGTGACAGTTCTTTTTCATTATATGGAAATTCAGTGAGAGACAGCACCTGTATGCCTTCATGATGGACTGCTCTCAGCAAGCCCTACAATAAAAGCAAAAAGAAATCAGTAATGCCAGTAATAACAGCATATAATAATAACAACAATAATAATTGCAATGTTATTTCATATGCATTGGAAAACTCATACATCTAATTTGATCAGCATAAGGAAACTATGCTTCCTCATATCAAGGACAGAAGTGTAACCCAGTCCTTTATATGTGTCACATGTAAACTTATTAAATACTTGTATTTTTCATCAGTTTCAAATAAAGTTTTCCAGTGTACATCTGCCAAATCAATTTTTTATTTTTAAAATAGCTACTAATGGAAACCAACATTTTCAAAACAGTCCTGGGAAGCTTCCAGGTGAGCTTTGCCATTCATTTTTTGAAATTATTATGAAGCTAGGGATTTGTTACAAAATACTTTAAAAAAATGTAATTAAAGCATGATACCCTTACTGTTTCTGATAAACACCTTTGCTTTCATTACATAGCTATAAAAATAGAATCTATAAAATTGTGTAATATATGATCATGACATTATTGTTAATACAACAAAATTGCAATAAATTATAACTAGTTTTCTTTCTCATAATCATAACTAAGAACAAGCCTGGAGATATAAAACTCATATTTAGCCTAATTTAAAATGCAAAAATGCACATCTCTGTGAGAAAATGTATTAAAACAGTCAACACTAAAACTTATCTAAATGGCTCTGTTATCAATGATCAAGCAGAAGCTAATCTCAAATTTCAGCAGTATCACTCTTGTTCCTTAAAAAAAAAAAGAGTGTATTTTACCTTAATTTTTTTTGGAAGTAAATCTGTTGAAGTTTCACCTTCATCTATTCCTTCAGATATTGTGTCGGATCCCTGGGTCTGAGCAAGATACATTCCTTGACTCCAGTCTGAACTGGAGTCTAAAATAAAAGGAGAGAAAAACATGAAAGTTGGATTACTGTGAAGCTTTGAAGAACAGGCATCAAAAAAGTTTTTTTTATCTGTTGTTTTAACAGGTAGTTGCATGTCACTAAGGGTTCATTCTAAGCCTGGAGACTACCTGTTATATAGTTTTTCTTTTCCAGTTTCAAAGAAGTAACAGTAAAACTAAACTAAAAAATAAAACCACAACCTAACTTAAAAATCCTTATTTAGTTTTACAAGACAAACAACTACTTGCAAAAACACTTGTGTCAAATGACCCACTCTTAATAAGCTTAGCATTGCCTATGTAAAGGAGCCTATGTAATTTTATTACACTTGGAGAAGTCAATCCCTGTCACCATCTCCCACTGCTAGGGAGCTGTAGCTTTAAATGCTATCAGGAGATGATGAAGAGATAATGTAATATCTAAGAAGGATATAGAAACTCCAATGGAAAGGAAAATAATTAGCATCTGATGCCTCAACTAAAACCCATCTCTGCTCCAGACATTTTTCTTTTTACCAAATTAACAGACATGGCATGCCCAGAACCTTTTACTTCTGCTTCAATCTGGGCAGTAGTTGTTTTGATTTCTCAGAACACAAACTCTTTAACGGTAAACTTAATATCAAAAAAGCAGATTTAATTTATAATGCTGTTTGAAATCTGTAAAAACAAATTTCTTACCACTAGAACCTCCATCTCTAGCTTGATGTGGTGGAGAATGTGCTAATCCAGAAACTGGGATTCTCTGTATTTAGGAAAGAAAACAATCAAGTCTTTAACCCCTCATCCACTCTCAGTAAGGGAGAAACTTTTAATGAGCATGAAATGATGTGAACCCCTTTGCTCCAATTCCCCTACAATCAAAGTAATAAACAGAGTAATAAATAAATGAATATGAGAGAGATGGCATTCCACAGGGTGACCTACATTTCACAGAGCAGGGCAGGTTCAAGGCAGAAGCACAAGGAAACACCTGATAGTTGAGCACACTTGCAAACTTAAATGCTAAGAAAGGGGTTCACAAACTCTCCAAGGGCCATGGAAACATTAGAACACTTTTTTTTTACTGAGCATGTGGTGGTTCACACTTTACAGATTCTAAATGGGAATTTCTGTAGCAAGAGCAAAAGCCTGAACCAAGGTATTTCAGTAATTATAATATAAAATACATACTTCTTTGGCTTGTAGAGTTTCTATGACTTCCTTTAAAGTATTACATTCTTCAGTCAATACTTGTACTGCAACAAACTTCTCTCTCTTTAATGCTTCAGATTCAGAGATATGCCTTGTCTCCATGTCCATGATTTCAGCAGCGTGGAGTTCCTGCATTTGGTCAATTTTTTCAGTAAATTCTCTTACAATCTCTGCAATCTCTTCTGAAGAGCATCCATTTTGCAAATCAATTTGGATTTCTGCATTTTTAACAAGGACTGGTGAGATTGCCACAGTCTTGTCTGTTTGTGATGAGGAGCTGTTTCCAGTTAGAGTAGACTCACTGGCTGACAAATCACATGATATTTCTGCATCCTTCTTGCTTTCAGTTTTCACCATTTCTTTGTTCTTTCTCACGTAACTTGCAAACTTCTCCTCTGCTTGAACCAGGTTGTCTTTGACTTTGCACAGGTCTTCCTGAAGATGTATCAGACTTGCCTCTTTTACCTGTAAATGGAGACTCTCAAACTGCAATCCTTCCAAATACTTACAACAGCTGAAATGCAAGCAACCCTCTAAACCATTACAGCTCAGTTTAGTTCTCTTTTAAAGCAGTTATGACACACGGTAGCACAAATTATCTCCTAAGAAATACAGCTCTAGATCCACTGTTGCACTGCAATAAAACTAAGTACTTTGGCAATGAGTGAATATTTGATCTACAGCCTCAGCTCTGTTCCACTCAGTAGGCACTGAGTGGCTGTTTTTCTTGGTGGCATTCTCAGTAAAAAATAAAAAAATCCCTAACTATAGCATGCATATTTGAACAGTAAGTCCTGTACAACTATTTGACTTAAATACAATATGAAACACTCTGGTTCTTACTGTTAGTTCTTGCTGAAGTTTTTCTGCCTTTTCTCTGTAACTGTTCAGTTCTTCCTTAGCAGCAGCTGCCTCTTCTTTCACTTGTTCAAGTTCAGTAATAAGCACTTTTTCTTTTTGGCTTTCCATGAGCTGTGCTTCTACCTATACGGCAACACAAATCATGGAAAATGGAATCAAGTTTTAACAGCACTGATCACTTTCACACCAACTTACAAAGTGAAAAGACCAAAGGGGAAAACAAATGTTTGGGTTAACACAGCTTCAAAAAAATAGGACTAAGATCATGGGAGGAAAGACTATCTTACAGTTCATTGAACTGCAAGCATAAATTAGATACACCACACAGCACAGGAAGGAAGGTCAACGGAAACTAGGAAATGAGGTTTGATAATATTATTTAACTTATAAGACATTTATGATGTTCATTAAATTTATATTTAGAACCTTTTCTTGTCCAGTTCTGGGTTCCATGACTTCTGAAACTCTTACATTCAGAGACATCAACCCCATTTTTGGACTATCAAACACAGAAAATTTTGACTGATGGCTCTAAACTGAGAGGCAATAAACCACTAGTGCATGGAAATCTGGACAAATGAATACTGGAAAAGCTACTGAAGAGAAATATCTTTGGAACTGAGATGGGAAAACAAGAAAACAAATCAACATCAAAACATACATAAATAAACAACCTCTATCCCAAAAACACCTGTGTAGAAAATTGGTATCACTTCTCTTATCATTCTGAATCCTGTCTTAGACAGTTTTTATCATTTTAATTTTTATGTCTCTACCTCCACGCCATGTAAAAGTGTACTACATTCCATTCTATGTCATGTCAAATTAAGAATAAGAAATTTCATGTCCAAACCACCTTACAATCATGACAAGGTAAAGTGTTTTTAATACATAATGGAAACTGATAGTGGCGTTCTCCTAAAATACCATCCTTTTCTTTGTAACTGTAGGAATAATATAGAAATGGAAGTGCCACACAGAGCAGAATATGGCTACAGTTATTCTCATTAAGAACCATTTCATTCATTATACGTACATAAAATAACAGGTTTTAGTGAAAACAAGACAAAAGAAAATGGTGTCTATTTACCTGATACATCTGCATTTCTTCTTGCTTAATATATCTCTGAATCTCTCCTTTATGTTTTTCTTTAATCTCTTCTAACAATTGCTGAAGCTCTAAGAGCCTCTCTTCTTTAACTGCAGCTTCCTTTTGTGCAACTTTTACATTTTCTTTTTCTAGCTCCAAGCTATGATTTATCATTGCCAGTTGGTCTTCCATCTCACTAAGCCTCTGTGTTAAGTGTGATAATTTTGATTCTGTCTCATTTTCAGTTCTATCACTCGAATCCTCTGTTTGGGCATTCTTGCTTGCTTCATCCACACATTTTGAAGCTTCTTGAATTTCCTGCATGAATCTTCTCTGCTCTTGAACTGCCTTTAGCTGAACCTGACTCACAAGAGCAGCAGCAACTTTCTCCATTAGTGACTTTTCCAGTTCTAATATCCTCTTTTTAAGTGTTTCTTTTTCAGCCTTGCTTTGCTCTTTCATGTCTTTTATTTCATTGTAGCACTGGCACAGTTCTGAATCTTTTTGCTTAATGCATGCCTGAAGTTGCTGCAGTTGTATTTCCATCTTGCTAATGGTGACTCTTGCATTCTCATCTGAAGTCCTAAGCTGGGACCGATCTGACAAGTCTATCTCCTGA
The DNA here is from genome assembly GCF_031753505.1 of Anomalospiza imberbis. Lineage (NCBI taxonomy): Eukaryota > Metazoa > Chordata > Aves > Passeriformes > Viduidae > Anomalospiza > Anomalospiza imberbis. The sequence continues at coordinate 129,093,770 of NC_089681.1, forward strand.
CATAAGTCTCCTTCCATTTGTTCAATTTTTCCATTGCTCCTGTCTTCTGGTTTTGACTTACCACCTTGGACCAGTGCACACTTACATTTCTCTGTTATTCTTGCATGCTCTTTTTTTAACATATTTATTTCTTGCTTTAACTGGCTCATTTTTAACTTTGTTTCCTCAAGCTCATTCTTTGTTTGAGATGCCTCTGCAGTTATGTTTTCTACTTGCTTTTCCAAAGATTCCTTTTCTGCCAGAACTGCTTCAAGTATGTGTTTTGGACTGTCAGCATCTTCTTGAAAACCGGCAACATCTGTTGGTATCTTTTGTCCAATAATTGCCAGCTCCTGCTGAAGCTTATCAATTACATCATTTAACTGCTCTACTTCCTCATCATTTTTTTTCTTCACACGTTCTTGATCACTTTTCAGACATTCTACCTGGGCTTCAAGCTCCCGTATATGCTCATTTTGCTCTTCAATAACCTGGGGAAAAAAAGCCAAACACAGTCAGAAACACAAAACCACTCAGATCTTGTTTGTCCTGGGCTTCACAGAAACAGTTTAATCAGACTTTGAAAGATCTCATAAAAGAAAATTCTCAATGAATTTCTTAACGTGATGTCTCTTCTAAAGCTTTAATGAGAATTGAGACATCTTCAAACAAGACTGAGAAAGTAGCCCATGAACTTAAAGAACTAAAAAATAGGTATTAAAGCATCAGATGAACTGAAAGCATTTGTAACATTCACAAAGCTAGGGAACACTGAATTTTAAGTGCTCATGATCCTTGCTTATATAAGACACACCCAATTTAGAGGAATATGTATTTTAAATACAAATAGATCTTTTACTAATTGTGTTGAAAAATATCAATATAACGTGCTTTTTAATCTAAGACCATCGAAAACACCTATCAGTTGACTGTGACATTTTCTGTCACAATCCTAAATATGTGTTTGTGTGTTTATGTGTGCATGCACACATGTATGCAGATGGGCACACAAACACACAGGGTAAATAGTACACACAGATCCAGAGCACAATCATTTCTTTGTGCCATAGTTCAAATCAAAGTAAAAAGAGACAAAGTTATAGAAGTATTTATTTGATAATTCATATGACTATCCAAACAAGAATCAGAGACACATGAAAACACAAAGAGAGTAAGAATAATACTTTCCTAGATTACTTCCAAAGACACTTGAAATGTTCCAAAGACGCTGTGTAAAAGGATCAAAATTCCAAGAAATTCATAAAATTATGTAATTGATCAAATATGAAGGTGATGACCATATGATGCAGAAAAGAGAAGACACCTTATATTGGCTTCTAATAAATGAGTAGAAACAAAAAATGGAATGACTGGTGTTGACGAACTCTAAATTCAATAAATAAAAAGTCTCAGCAAAAGGAATAAAAATTTGTTAAAAAACCTTCTTGTTAAATTGCAGTGGAAGCAAATTTCATTTGAGTGTAAAAGAATGACAAAAAAAAAATCTTTATGAAGACAAAATAAAGGCAGAGAAGATTGTAAGTAGAAAGGCTAAGAAACAAAATGGATTTTTTTTGTTTCAGTGAATGAAAATAAGCCAAAAGAAGATGAAGCTGATAATCAAAAAACCACGTAATTGAAAAATAACAGAAAGCTACAGGTGTTAAAGCTCAGTAAATAAAAGATAAATCTGCTTCTTTCTTTCTTTCTCTCTACTTCTAATAAAACACAGCATTTTGTTTGCACCTCCATGCTAGAAATTGGATAAAAGATGTTGCCAACACTGGTATGAGAACAAAGCATTCACACAAGCTCATGGAGCTCAGAAGTTCACCTGCTAAAAATGCATTAAAATCTAACATGATCCAGCAGATGTCACTGGAGTGCAACACTGAATGCAAGTCATGTGAAGGAAGATGCTAAAATCAATGTTGAGATTGAATTCAGCTACCTAAATACGATAAAATATTCAGAAGTATCAGAAGACTAAGGAATGAAGAAGAATTTAAGACAAAAACTCAAGCAGAAATAAAAGAGAACAATTAAAAAGAAAAGCCAGCAAAAAGCAGCTGTCATAAATGAGACTAAAAAGGAAAAAGAGATTAGGTTTAAAGCATTGCTTGAAACTGAAGCATTTGCATTTTTAAATTAAGGCAGCAATAGAAGATAATGCAACTGGTGGGGGACAGGGAGCTTTTTTTTCCTTCAAACTAGCAGCACAAAGTAAGACTCTGAAAAGGATTTTAGAAGTATGTACCTTGTTGTCAGTTGTGACTTCAAGTTGCTGTTGCAGTTTTGCTATTTGTTCATGGAGATGATATATTTCCTGATCCTTTTCTTGCATGATATGAGCAAGCCTCCCAGCCACTAAGTGATGGTCCTTTATGGCAGCATCTTCAGACTTCTGGATAGCTAGTCCTAGTATTTCCATTTCATCCTATCCAAAAACCCCCCAAAAACATGTTAAATTCATACATAGCATTTTCTGCATATTCTTGTATGAGTATTTCAAGTGTGGGAATTAAAATATACAAATTTCATGGAACGACAAGTAATCATATGAGCTTTTTAATATTTTGGCAAGTTGAATGGTGGAATGCTTGAGAAAGAATTTGATATCTTGGCATTTTCAAAGAACTTACTTCTGTGGAGGAAGACGACTAAGTCTTTAAGCTTATCTGTTGCACAGTTACCTTAAATAATTTGTTCTCTTGTTCAAGTTCCTGCAAGTGTGTAGTGGACTCCTTTTGCTGAATTTCTAGCTGCATGTGCAATTGCTGAACTTCTTCATTTTTATTTTCTAGCTCCTCTCGAAACTGCTCCAATTGTTCCTCAAGGTTTGTGACCTATGTTTCCAACAAAAGGAGCAGGAAAAGGAGTAGGAAGCCATACCAAAAATTAAATGCTATAAATTTCAAATACAATGTCTACAGTAAACTGGTTGGCTATGCACAAACAAAAGAATGGGTACTTGGTGACATTCTGAGTCCTTAAACTGAATGGAATTTTAAGCACCACTAAAAAAATCAGTTTTCCTTAATTGGGCTGAATTTTTATTTTAGAAACACTCTTACAAGTCATAAATATTAATACAGAACAAATATCATGGATCATGAAAGAATTTCAAAGGGATTTGGACTTCTGTCTCTCTAACTGTAAAACATTAATCTGTATAGTTCACTAAGCTCAACCAAAAAGCAAAAATTGACAAAAACTAAAATCTAAGTGGAAAGATGGAAATTTTCACAGGTATTTTACCTCCTTTTCCTTTCTGTCCACAGCTTCTCGTTCAGCTTGCAGTTGTACTTCAAGAGGTAACTCTCCCTTTACTATGATGGTGCCAAACTGTTTCCTTTCCTCCACCTATAAATAGAAATAATACTAATAGTTATCAAATTAAAAAATACACTATTTTGGTCTCAAGAACATAAGAAAGCAGCAAATCCTTGATAAATTTCAACCAAGCAATACCTTTTGCAAGTGGTCTGCACTGATGATTAAGGCTTGTTCCAGTTCTCTTATCCTGCATTCTAGCTTCTCAATTTCTTCATTTCGTTCTTGTATATCTCTCTGAAGCTGCTCCTTAGAGAGCAAAAGCTCACTGCATTTGTCTGTTTTTTCTTTGAGATTATTTGTTAACTGTTCAACCTGATGACAAGATAGCAAGATTATTATATTGTACTGCACTGGAAGGGTTGGCTAGCAATAGCAACACCATATATTTCTGATAGAAAGAAAATGTTCCTCTTTTTCTCCCATAACAAAATTCCTACTCTTTAGGTGAAACAGAACATACAGTCAGAATACTGTAGTACTACATCCAACAAATAAAAACAGCATTATTTAAGAAGTGGTATGTTCTGTGCCACATCGCCTACTCTCTAGATCTCATCTTGTCCTTCTGAAGCCTTCAGACTCTGTAGTCAGTTAAAAGCAACCAGCACAACATCCCTATGCAGCCCACTAAAATGATGCCTTTAACACCTGTGGATGGAATGTCTTGACCCTATGGTCAAGAAGCTATTTGCCTCAGAGGAAAATCATAGTTCTAAAAATCTGTGACAAAATTATTCAGAAGAAGGAGCTGATTAGTGACATACAGGAATAGCCTAAAAGTCACTGGATCTTTAACATTGAAGAGAATAGCTACACTTAAATCACAAAAGACAGGAAGCTTTGTTTTCTTGCTATGTCCCTTAAATGGGACCAAACAGATGTCATGGATGTAATAAATTCACCTTCTATGGGGGATTAAACAGCCAAATCAAACATTCTGAATCTCAGTAGGTCAGATGTATGTATCTCAGAAGCAACGTATTAAAAGGTTAACTAAAGTAGCAGAGATAGTAATATCTATCAATTTCTAGTTGTATTTCAGAAATTATTAATTGAAATTACAGATAAGAAAGATGATAACAAATCCATAGTATGATGTACAGAGATAAGACCTGAGTTATTGAGCAAGAGAGAGGGAAAGTAATCTTTGTCCCACTCAAGAAACTGATTTCAGTATTTACAATTAGGAAGTTACGATGTAGCCAAAAGGTAGAAGACTCAAAGCATTTCAAGAGATAGGAGAGAAGAGGACCAGAACATAAAGCTGACAGGATGGTATTATTGACGTTATCCATCCATGAGTAACATCACAGTCTGAAGTGACCTCAGAAAAGTCCTGAGAGAGAAATGGAAAAATAAAAATCAAGTCTGGAGCAGACTCTATGACAGCCCTCCCTGGAATAAGTTGACAAAGCTGAAACAACAGTAAGAAACAAATTTAGTTATCAAATGAAAATGGTCATGGCACTCCCTCAAAGCAGAAGAAATACGCAACTATGAAAAATAGAACAGCTCTCCCAAAAGCATGATAAATAATGAAAATATGTATATTTACAAAATATTTCAAGGAACACTGCGACATCAAAATACACTATATAGTAACAATATGTACTGCATTTGATAAGATAAATGTAAGTCGAATACTTTATTGAGAATCCCATCTATAATTTCTAGCATATCACATTTAACATCACCTGTATCTAAACCGGCTCCTAGATCTGTGGTGCTTGCAGACATTCTTACTGTCTTTCTACCTACTAAAAAAGTTCTAATTTAAAAACATCAAGTACAAATCTCAAAATTTTAATCACAGTTAAAGCACGTGTTTATAATATGTTTTCAATTTCCATTATAGCATATCTGCCACCCTAAGAGTGTACACATATGTGTACATGTACTTATAAATCAGGATGATTTTTATATATAGATTCTGAAAAAATAGGACAATTTTTATTAAGCTATCAAATTTGAACTCTTCTTGGGAGAATTTTTTAATGTGAGAATTTTAACCAGGAGTTCCATGGATATGCTATCCATGCCAAAAACAATAAACAGACATGTAACAAAATGAACTGTAAATGAACATCCTGGATTCAGGAAAATTCATTGTGCTAGAGCCACCTCCATCTGTGTAAAATGTCAGCAGCAGAGGAATGTGCACATTCTTTGCAACAGAAGAAAACAGATGTAGAATTGCTCTGTATGTTTTGTTTAACATATACCCAGCTAACTCCAGATGATTCATTCTTCACAGAGGCTGATGACAACCATATCCCATAGTACTGACTGAACACTGTCACATTTCATACAAACCTTTATACTAAAATATATTTAGAAACCCGATGAAACACAGTTTTGCAAATTCCAAATAGATAAGTACTCTGACGCGCTCATCTCACATATAGCAATTTATGTCCTGTTACTGTCTGTGGTCCTAAACTATAACCTAGAATCATAAAATGGTTTTGGTTGGAAGGGACCTTAAAGGTCACCTAGTTCCAACACATCTGCCACAGGCAGGAACACCTTCCACTATGTCATATAATACAGAATACTAAATATTGCTAATATTTAAGAATTGAATGACAACAAATTAACTACTCCAGTAAGACCTTTGATTTGAAAATGACAGTCTAACGTAAAAGAGGGCATTTTAATGCTGAATATCAAGCAAGAAAATAATGCAAAAGTATCAGCCTTGATCAAAAAGCAGGACACAAGAAAACCCACAAAAAATAATATGTAATTTAATTGACTAACAGTTCATCAAACAAAGTCAGCAAAAGCATTATAATAGATAGCATTTCCACTGCCACCACTTGATTTTGCTGAGTCTAAAGAGTTTTCTGTGATTCCCTTGACCTGCTGTTCTACAGTCACTACATTTGTTTCAGTGCCAACAGACTTTCAGTGGGGAGGTTCAGGTGTACACACAGAGTGCTACAACATCTCAGATGTTAAACCTCAGTTATTCAATTCCCTCAGTGGTGTACCTGTGCTATAAAAACAGGATGTCAAAAAAAAACCATAAGAACATGTAAACTTGCTATAATAGTCTTGAATGATTCCACAAACTTTTGAGAACAGTGGGTTTTCTAAGTTACAGGAGTGAGCCTTATTGAAAATCAAGAAGTTTCTGTATGTCTGCTATTAACACTAAACAGCCTAAAAAAAACCCCCAAAACACAGTTCCACAAGTTTCCTGCAACACCTTCATCTCAGGGCATTTACTTTCCTGGCTTGCAAATGGATGCAGATTAGGTGCACCATAAAATAGCTTCATTATTATATCTGCTGTCAATGTGTCATTTATGTCCATTGAGTACAAGTAACAAAATGTGTTACCTCTCTGGTTTGATGTTCATTGACAGGCTGACTCCTTTGAGGAATCTTAAGCTGTTGTTCCAGCTTCTGTATCTCTTGCTGGAATACATCCCTCTCATGCTCTCGGTCAATTGCTTGCTCCTGAAAGTTAAGAAATTATGTGGATCCACCATTTGATTTAAAAACCATCCAAATTGAGTGTCATCACTTCTAACTTGCATTAATGTGAGGCTGGTAGCAGTAATATCAGTATTTATAAGATAGCAGAACCTATTGCAGATACCATTAACATCTTTATAATTTGGGGCAATAAATTTCATATTTTTAATCAAAAAATTAGCACAGCAGAGACACGTCAAGTAATATTTCACAAAAATTGCAGGTTTGTTTCTTCTGTTCCAGGTACACAACACAAATGACAGTAAGCAAATATTTTATGATTTCCTCTCTACTGTTTGTCTTTAATGTAGAATAAATAGAAATTAAAAATAGAAATTAACTCTGGGTTAATATTATGAAAAGCTATCAGAAAAGAAGAACAGTAAATTGCTTAAAATACAGAGCTGTCCTAAGCAAACACTTCCAATTAATTTTCAACTTTTAAAATGTTATTAAATTCTTGGGCTGGAACCTATAACATGGCCGATGTTTGCTATCATCTACCTATGTTTGCTCAAAATCTGAAAAAAAATAAGCATTTCTCCCTGAACCAAACTTCAGTAGCAGTGCCACCCAACCCATCTTCATGATAGCTGCCTTTTACCATACTTACATCTAGAAATTTTCTTGTTTTCTCCAGTTGCTTCTCCAAGGCCTGGTTTTGCTGTCTTAAGTCCATTAGTTCTGCATTTTTCTCTTGTTCTAGCTCTATGAAACGACTGACTTGTTCTTCCAAATCTATTTCCAAGACTTTAACTTGCTTCTGAAGGTCATCATACTCTTTTTCAGCTTGACGTTGTACTTCAATTTTTTCCTTCATTAGCTTTTCTGTTTCCTCCAGTAATTCTGAGTATAATAAAAGCATCACTAGTTTTAAATACGAATAGTAAGCAATGTTATGAAGCAAAACCACTCCCCAAGGCATCCATGCTGTAATCTGCAGAAGGATGTGAACTGGCTTGGGTTTTTACTATTTTTATTTTTTTAAAAATATATTTTCTTCTGAGAGATAATCATGATACTGACTGAATCAAATTCGTACTAAAATTACTATTCTTTAGGTAGTCTTCAAAGGACTGTTACCGAAGTTGTACCAGAGCACTCCCCTGTTTAAGTTTCATATCAATTAAAAGGCCTTTGTACAATTAGAAAGAAAAGAAAATGTATGGGGTCAAACCACAGCTGGAGTCAGCACAGGAGTTAACAGTGATGCACAGAAAACCCAACCCTCTTCTCATCCCCATTGCCAGTAAAATCAATCCACACCCAGGTTTCATTATTTAATGTGATACATATAAATAATTTGAGGGAAATACTGAAAGACTTAGCGAGATTGCTGGGCAGACAGAGAGGAAAATTACTGACCTGCAACTGGAGCTTGCAAAATCAGTGACTGCATGAATGCCCAATTTTGAGTCATCATGGAAAAGCCAGCAAGCACATATATAGGAAAGCCCCAAACCACTCTAAGACTCTTAAGCCACAGCCCACTGAAGTGCCTATTAAATAACTATACAAACCCCTCCAGGCAAAACCCAAACGGCAAAGTGCACTTACTTTTGGAGAATCTTAAAAATAGGATTGATATTTAGACAGAAACAATAAAATTTACGTTCACTAGAGAAGAAAGATCCTTCAGGCACCATCATCTTACATCTTATTTAACCAATTCTCATTTCTAGGTAACCATCATATAGAAATATAATAAGATGTTTAATTATCACAGTGAATGACTCAGCTGTATTTGGAAATAAAAAGAAATAAAAGACTACAAAAATATCTCTCAAATACCATCTAAATAACTGTAATTCTTAGGTGAATAAGATGATGGTTATTGATGAATTTGCTTATTATGTTTAGAAATTATAAGAAATGTTGTTAGCAAAATGTAGAACTGAGTATGAAATACAACATCAAAGCTGCAGGCCAGTAAGAATTACAAGTAACGTCAGTAAGCCAAAAGCCCAATAATCCTGATTAACAGTGTCAGTACGTGTAAGTCTTCCACCCAGTTACAGATTGGCCATGCAACATACAAACACACCTGCTTGGGAAGCTGCATCGATTGCAGCATCTACTAGGCCTAGGAGAATAGAGAGAGAGAAAACAAAAAAAAGAAGCAAAGTAATTCACATGCCAGCTATAGTTTTCTTGTGGTGCAAAAATGTAAGAGAAAATGAAGCCAAAGATAGATGTGGCATTTAATGACAAAGTTGTTGAGATAACTTAGGGAATGTGACAAGTTATTCTGGTATGCATAAGTACCTACACATATTTATAGAATTGTTTATCCTTACAGCTCTTAAATATGAAAATAACTTTAATATATTTAGAAGCCTAAACCTTACAAAAAATAACTAAAGTGGAATCATAGACAAGGATCTTCTTTATTACAGAGTAGGAAGCAGCAGGTTGTTATTAAAATTTCGTTGTTACAGAAAATTGCAGGAAATTGCAAATACACAAGATGTGCAATCTATAAAAATGGTAATATTATATACTGGAATAGACTTCTAGAAATTAGGTAAAATGATTACTTAATCCTGCTATTTAATGTAAGCTGCAATCCTTGAAAAATCAGTTACTTCTTACAACACTACTGTTGTAATTATCTTCCCCTCTCAAACATGAAATATTAATTTCAGTTATTAGTTTAAGGAAGAATTAAAAGACACTTTTACTTTATGAAGATAAATGCTTTTTTTGAGTAAGCAGTTAGTTAGATTACATTGACAGGATATATATCTGAAATTTTCACCATCAGGGCTGAAAGTTTTCATTACTGGTAGATAAAAGGCTTTCCTTATCATGCAACTGTTGTGCTATTCTTCCCTGAAAGAGGAATTTATTAGAAAAATTTATCTTCTGTGACTAAAATAAATACAGCTGTCACATATAGTGCAATCATGTTCTGGTAGGTATGCTTCCTAGTCTGTCTTTAAGTCTGGAAAGTATTTAGACAGTATTTTTATCCATTGTTGCTACTCCATCTCCAGTGGTAATCTAAATAAAAGCAGATTTTTGGAGATAAAGCCTTTTCTGGCTTAAAGAACAACGTAATTTCTCAACACTTTTAAAAATTCAGTCATTTCTTGTTTAAAAATCAAGAAAAGTTATCATGCTAACATTAGGCAACAGGTGTGAAAATATCACAATTTGCCCTATCACACTTTATTAATGATCACAAAGGCAATGGGGAGAAGCCTTTGCCAAGATTACTACTGGTTTTTTGCAAGTGTAAGCAAATCTCATAGAAAGATTGTGATGAATACATACGCTGCTCTACTGGCCCCGCCTCTGCTCTCATGGCATCCTTCTGTCTGGAGAGTAATTCCTTTTCTTCCTGGACCTGCTGCTGTTCAGCCTCTAACTCCTGCAATTTGTTACCTGTACACAGCAGCTCTTGCTCTAGATGGTCAATTACATCTATTTTTTCCTGGAGCTGTTTTTCCAGAAACGCTTTCTCATCTGCATAACCATCAATGAGGCCTGTAAAACATCAGTTTGGAGGCAGATTTAATAGACAATCAAAACCAATTTTTTTCTTGTTGAAGTCACTATTGTATTCTGATATGCATGCACATGTATGTTAGATGCTCAACACCTGACAATTTCTACTCCTGTCCTTGCTATCTTATCATGATGAATAAACTACATGAAAGACACTGGAACACCAAATATAGCTCTTAATTTTTACTCAGCACAAAACCTCTGGAGCAAACAGGAACTCCAAAGCCAAGGAAAAATATGTATGTAATAAAACAGGAGAATTAAGGAATTTAAATAAATTCAGTATAAATCACTATAAATCCCATCTTGAGTCAGTATTAAAATGAATTTTACCCTGTTTTGAGAATGTATAAAAACTAAAGGTATTTACATTTATTAACCATGTAGACCTATCTTTTCTTTCCATATTTGAATTCACAGAGAACACATCGGACTGGACATACAGGAAAGGATATTGAAACAGAAAATACTAGATAAGTAACATAATTTATCACAATTCAAAATTTGGAGACAATACAAGCTCCAGTGGTTATTCCCACCATATCAGATGCTGTTCACAATGAATACTTAATAGATTTGAAGTTGAGAGGGCATTCCCAGGTTAAATGGAATGCACACTCACACAAAACAGTTATGAAGTGTGCTAAAATCACACGTTGTGGTATTTACTTCCGCCAGGTTTGGTTTTTTTTGAGACGCAATGAAAATTGTCAGAGTTCAGTGAACAAATTTGCATTAGCTTTTCCATCACATCAGATAAGTCATATCTGACACCACTAAAACACAAGAGGTTCAAAAATGTCTCAGCTGCAGTAGTTTTTGTGATAAGAAAGAAATGATCACAAATGACACATTTAATCTCAAGAGAAGACAGAGTACCATCAGATTTATAATGAACTAAGACATTGTTCTGCATACCTACCTAAGGAATTTGATAAAAGAATGTAGTTTGTCAGAGTATGCACACAACTCCATTCAATGGGCAGAAATCAAATAAAAACGAGTTCTGTGACATCTTTGTTTTGTCATATCAACACCAACAAAAAAAGGTGCCAGTCATTTAAAAGTGCATTAATTTCAAATGCACCTAACTTACAACTGTGCGATATATTTATCAAAGGCTAACACTAACATCTAATTCTCTCTTGTATTCTAGAACTGTTCACAAACCAAATCAACAAAACCATTCTGTCCTAATATATTACGCATTTTTACTTTATTACTGAAGATTTGTGAATAAAATTTGTATCAAGAGAAAATATTATCCTCCAAAGAAAGCAGCAACATATAGCTGCCTACGTTCTGAAATTCTTCAATATTAAACATTTTGTAACTCCACCTGTGTCACAATATAAATTTGTAGGTCATTTGTATCTTGTGGAAGAGTTCTTCATATTTTTGCATGTTAAGATGTGTTCCAAACAATCTTTTTTCACTCCTAATTGAATCTTGAAAAAAAAAAAAAGTAGTAATGCCTATTTCAGATTTTAATTTATTCCCTCTGAAATAAATTTTCATCCTTTCTGGTTTTGCTAAAGCTACTGAAATGCTGCAGCCAGTACTGCTGTTGCTGACACACAATATTTATGCTGTATCAACTGACAGGCCACCAACTGTCCCTCACACCACATTTTAGCCACCTGGCTTAGAAACCTGCACTGCTTTTCAGCTTATGTGTGTCCCAGCTAATTAACAGCAGGTGAAATCATGTTAGATTATCTATCTTTGTAAAAAAAAGAGGAAGCCTGGCAGGGTAACATTCTCCAGGAGTAACATTTGACTACCAAACTTCACTCTATGCTCCCACTTTGAAACAGAGACATCTGCTGAGCTTCAAAGTGATCAAAAATATATTTCTGCTTCCTACTACAGAGATTCTATCTATAGAGATTTTTAGAGGTTTTTTTTGCATATTTTCCAGATGCTAATCAGATATAATGACAGAAATGTTGGGTAGCTACAAAACATTGAGCTATCAAAACAAGAGAACAAATAAAGTGTCTGTCAGATTTGAATGTATTTTCCTGATGTCAGTATAGATTATCAGATTCCCCCTGTTTTAAGATGCTATAATTTTTAATTGCCTCCTTAATGCAGTTGCAAATACACTTTTTAGAAGATCACTTCAAACACTGCAAATTGAAACATATCACCACCATGTAATTACATTCAGAATAAAGATTATGTGTCAAGGTCAAGAGGCAGCAGACACAAACTGAAATATGGGAAATTGCACTTCAACTCATGAAAGTAAGCTTGGCTTTTTTTTCCTTTCCCTCACTGATGCTGGTTGACCACTGGAAAAGCCACTCACAGAGGCTGTGGACATTCAACACCTGGCTGAACATGGTCCTAGGCGAGCTGCTCTACCTGATCTTGCTCCGAGCAAGGGGCGGGAATAGTTGATCTCCAGAGGTGCTTTCCAGCCACAAGTATTTATGATTTTATGCTGTTAACATTTAAGCTTGTTTGCACAAACAAACATGTTATGATGAAATAAATTAATTTTGAGGATCCAAACACATACACAACCTATTAATATTGTCATGCATATTTTCAGACAGTAAGTGAATCTAAACTGGAAAACAGAATCACAGTGTGGTTGATGTTGGTAGGGACCTCCAGCGGTCATCATGTCCCTAACTATCCAGAAGGCTGATAACATTCCAAAATTTACAAAGAAATTGATCAAATTTGCAATTTCTTTACCCAAGTAAGTAGGTGAAAAGTTCAACAACTCACCAAAAAGCTACTCACCTTCAGCTTTACTAAGCTCCAAAGCCAACTGCTCTCTGGCTTTGGTTTCCTCATTGAGACGTTCTTGTAGCTCTTCCTGATACCTGATAAATTCTGTGGCCTCTTGCTGCTTCTTGAAGGACTCTCGCATGAGTTCTGTCTGAGTAATTTTAGCATGTTCAAGCTATCACAGGAAAAAAATTACAGAAATTAGATAAACACCTATTCTATCATTCCTATTTAATTCACAGTTGCTTTAAAGTGTGATGGGAAGCCTCAGATAACTTCACTAAACATTTGATAAAATCTTTATTGAACACTCATTTGCAGAGAACAAGATGAAGACTGACTTATGAAAGTCTAAGCAAACAGGCTTTGTCAGTACAGTGAACTCCATGAGCCACCTGGCTAAATCCGTGTCTTTGATCCGGTAACTCCGGATTTATGAGATTACACTAGATTCACCTTTGTTTACATGAGTTTTGCACTAAATACGAGTAAGCTACCACTCACCATACACTTAGAATGGCCAAAAAACATTGTATAAAACTGGTAGAATCCTTATTATAAATTGACTGAAATGGTGCTTCACCTCTTTTTCTCTTTAACATGAAGATTGATGAGAACACCAGGAAAATGTGAATTTTCAGAGTATTGCACATTTCAGCCAACAAGGGAGTAAAGCAATGCTTCTTCCAACAGTGTCAACCTAGCAGAATTACTAATGACTTTTTTTTATTCTTCTCCACTTCTCTGGTGGGTTAATATTTAACATCTACTGGCACAGATGCAGCACAGTTTCACTGTGCCACTCTCCTGAAGAACTGGAAAACCATGTCATGTGAAATTGCATATTTACAGTTTAGATGTATCCAAAATGATAATTTCAAAACTAATTAAAATTAGAATTACAAAAGGAGGACAATGTATAAAGATTAAACATTGTTCAAAGTTTTGATTACACAAAATGTTTTGATTACACAAAACGTATTTTCTGTTCCTTTGGTTTTTTGGGTTTTTTTTACTTTTTAATATTCTGGTTATTGGCAGATGCTTGAAAGATAGTAACATCTACAGTTTCTATATATTATTCTGTCTCTTGATTTTTTAAAATGTAAAAGCTTTTTCACTAAGTCCTGCTAAGATCGTGAATATGAGGAGTTTGCTTTAAAAGCTCAGAAAAATGGGTTAAGGAACATTAAATAGAACAGTGCACATAAAATTATCCACTTACACTTTGAAAAGAAAATCTGAATGATCAATACATTCTCTTTTATAACACATTGAATTTAAGTACTCAATTTCTTTTCTACAGCATTCCTTTTCAGACGGGCATCATTAACATGTTCATGTTAATTATTTATTCTGACAAGAGTTAAAGAAAGATCTAAATACTGCAACTATCTGCACTAGGCTTGAGACATTTTTAAAAATCACAGAGAACCCTTCCTTTATCCTTGTATTTTCAAGTGCTTAATGAAAGACCCACCTTGGATAAAAGGGAAACATATGATAGATTTACTCTACATAGACAACTGTAAAAGTGGCTTCCTGAAATGCATTAAATATTCTGGTTAAAACTCACAACAAAAATTATTCTCCAGCTTTTTTCAGTAATAACAACTCACAGTATTATTAAAAATATCACAGGGCAAAACCAAAAAGAAGTACAAACACATACATGATTTTTAAAGATCAACAATATCTCCACGGGATCATTGAAAGCAAGCTTCCAGCTTGTGCTAGTTACTGTTACTAGTCAGTGCACCAAAGTTAAAGGGAACAACTTTGACTGCAGTCTCTCCCCCACTGTGAGTTATTCTCAGTGAGAAAAATGAAATGCAATAAATAATACAGAAGTGCTTTAAAACAAGTTTTCAAATATCTGGAATTTAACATATTTCTGTGTCTGATAAATGTCTTGTGTTAGAAATGACCAGAGAATTGTATAATTAAGTGCCCACTTCAGAGCCCACTGAAAACTGACTAGGAAAAGGGCCTCTCAGCAGTACAATTTTAACAATAGAGACAAGTTTATATAATATTTCACTGCATACTCTTTTATTTAAGCTTAATTTCTTTTAAAAACTTGTATACTTACTGAATAGGGAGGTGTAGGCAATGAGATTTTAGAGACAACTTTCAAAATGTGCCCATTTTTTTTGTGGCTGAAGTGAAAAATTGAAGTATTTACAACTACAGAATTATTCTCATCCAAGTGTTCGGTGAAAGGAAAAGGATATGGCAAAGGCACACGAGATTCAACCTCATATGTATCTTCTTCTTGGCCTTCAGTCCACAAACCACTAAACAGATTAGATGCCCAGTAGGTGCGGTAAGAATCCATTCCAAAAAATATTGCTCTTGCTGTCTTCTTAACTGTCCCGTGGGTATTCTCCACTAGCTAGGCTGGCTTTAGAAATTTCTGACAGGAATTTGTAACAGAACATGTGTGTTTAACAGTCAGAAGACACATACCAGCACAGTCGGTGACAAACCTACTCAGAATCAGCAGGAAGCCTCAGATCACTTTTCAGCTGAATAATTCAGGGGTGGATTAATCCCAAAGAGGTACAGGAAAACTTCATATGGTCACTCCTAAAAAATCCTTCTTAGAGAAGTTTCACATGAAAAAGCAACAGAAATCTTCCAATAGCAACTGGCAAGTAATTTCCAAGGCAAGGAAGCAGAATTTTCTTCTATCTGCACAGGAACGCTGCAGCAGACAAGCAAGCTAAAAAAACTGAAACTAAAAATTTTCCAATTCCACTACAGCAAATGAAAGAAAAATACAGGTATGTCATTATTTGCATTCATCCTTGTTGCTGGAGTTAATTCAACAGGAAGAACTTTCTGAAGCTCTGCTAGTTTAAAGGCTTCCTGCTAGTATTTCCCAACTGAAAGAGTTCAGGGGAGTGGCCCAGTTTATTTACCTGTACATAACACCAGCAGGTGGAATTTGAATTAATACACCCACTATATGTCTTGCCTCAAGTTTCAAACTGCACTTCAGGTCTGAAAGTGTGTGTTCAGACAGGTCTCATAGTCACTTTGAAGATTTTGCCAGGTTTTCTCTGACTCTTTAAAGTTTATTTGAAGAAATGGGTACATGTCTGTATGCTAAACACAACTGATTGGAGGGAAAGGTTAAAATCTTTTCTGCCTGTAACCAGTTCTGGATTATGAAATATTGCAGACTAGAAAAAAAAAAGGATTCAGTTTCTGAATATTTAAAAATAATTTTCAAGTCACCTTTATATCCGTGGTATATACAAGAACTGTATATAACCCGATAAGTAGACATTGCAAAGCAGACAAGCTTGAATGCTTGTGAAGTCCTTTTACAGAACAGCCAGAGAGGTGTCAGTATTTATACTGTGAGAAAATGTGCAAACAGAAGGATTTTTTATTAACTTAAGAAAAAAAAAAAGGCAAACATATGTGATCATCAGGGATAAATCCATCTTTGTGTAGTAAGTATTAATGAAGAAAATGCGTCTGTATGTGTTTGAGCCATAACTCTTGCTGGTATTGGCAAAGTCTCAGCTACAAAGCTATGAAGGAAAATACTTTGACACTTTCAAATTGCAATGTACACAAACTAAAAGTAAAGCACACGATAAAAGCAGTTATGATTTGAACTGACCTAAGTATATTTCCTATTTCATTTACCAAGGAAATACTCCAGACAGCAACTAGCATCCCACTAGAGAAAGTACTCTGAAGCAAACTGCCTCTTTTCTGGATACTATTCCTCACATAAATGCTGGAGTGCAGACTCCTTTTCTGATAGCAAGGTGGATATGCGTTTAACTGGCCATTTAAACCACAGCTGGAAGAGACAGCAGGAGAGCTCCACCTTTTTGGCCAGTCAATTGACTAAAATGTTTGTCAAGAGAACTAGACACAGTTCCCCTTAATCCTCCCTCTTCACAAGCTCTGACACCTCCTGTCTCATCTCGCAGATGTAGCAGAATGCAGATGATCTGTATGAGCAATGAAAGATTGCCCTAGATTGGTACGAATGCCCAAATTCAGGCTTCCTCTGCAGACCAAAGCAGGTTTCCAGCAGGAATGTAAATTCATTCAGTGAAGTCATGCTGGAGCAGTCTTTTTTGGGTGGAGGCACCTGAAGTATTGTTACAGCTGTCAAAATGAACCTATGGGTTTTAGGCTTATGAAAACACAATCACAAGCAAAAGAAAAAAGCCTAATTGAGACACAGAATTTAAAGTGCTTCTCTTTTAAATCACCCCACCTGATTTGAAGTTTCATTGATAGCTTCCAGAAGTTTTTCAACAGCCGCCTGCAGTCGAGAACTAATATTCAGAATGAGCTCTTCATTTTCAGGATCTATTTCCATCCCACTTTCTGCAAGATGTTGGCTCAGCAGTCCTTCACCTGCTGCTCCTGACCACATGTTAATATCATCATCTCCCAAACTACTACCATGATACAAGGAGCAGGAGTCTGAGAAAAAAAAATAGTTACCTTTTCACACAGACTCATAGCAATTAAAAACATGAAAAGCTGTGCAACTAAGTTACAGTAAGAAAGACAAGTCCAAAAATTATTAAAATATTCATCTTAGTCACAGAAACAGAAAGGGAAATACTGCATACTAAAATTCACACAAACAAGATAAACAATGTGTTAATTAACAAGAAGCAGAAGTGCAAGAGAAAAGGAGATATTAACAGACAATATTTTAGACATACTTTCAGTATGCTGAGGGGCTCTGACGCTCATCTTTGAACCTTTGTTACAATCAGTAACCCTTACTACTTAGCATAACTTGCAATAATACTTGCAAGATTCTCTTTAAAATACAAATCAGTTAAAAAACCCCAAACAAAATCAATACCAGACCGTCAGTCCCTGTTTCCCCAACATCCAATTATGTTACTATGCATTAACACAAAATTGTTCAAGTCAGTGAAACAAACTCCAGCGAGTAAAAGGAAAGGCATGCATGCAATTCAGCTTCTTAGGACAAACAGACTGGAATGCAGAACAACAATATTCAGCATGGTTATTAGAGAACTGAAAATTTACTAAAATGGATAGCTGAATAAATCAAGTACAGTGCAGCAGGACTGCAACTGTTCCTGCTGCTGGGCCACCTGGCACCTGCCTGCTTCTCAAACTTCCTGAGGTCTGATTCCATTTAAGGACATTATCCATTCTTTCTGAAAAGTCAGACACACAAGGTTTGCCTATGGTATTAAACTGATAGCAATTCCTTTAGAAAACAGCAAATTTGCTGTATTTAGAATTCAAGGCTGGATTTAAGCAATGCAAGTGAAAGCAGTCTTGAGATGTTTTAAAACCACGCTTTTGGTATGAAAGAACAATACAGTAGGTATATTGTGACAATTGAAACTATTGTTGATAAAGTCTTTTAAAAAAAAAGAAGTGTTATGCCCTTAGACTGACAGATCTGAAATGTCAGAAATAAATGCTAATGGGGGAGTTTTTAAATGACAATTTATTTAAATGAGGTATATTTCTGGAATATATTTAAAGTAAATATTTTGGTATGTTGCATTTTTTTAACAATTAGATGTTTTTGCTTAGGATTTTCTCAAAAATATCTTATTTTTCAGGAAAAGCAACATGACTAAACGAATTAAGAATAGTCAATGCCTGTTTAGCAATGAAGTTTCAATACTGGGTTATCTTTGAAATCAAGTTCCTGGTTACTCCATGAATTGTGACTGCTGAACTAGAACAGTCTATTTAGCTACAGAAATTGAACTGAAATTACAACAGGTCAGTCTTAAAAATTGCCTTTAAAAATGTAGTTAGATCTTGTTGTTTTTGCCTCCTAACCAGGCAGGCAAATAATACTGGCAGGCATATAATAATATGAGCACTCTTGTTGATGTTGTTTGAACCTATCAAGCAAGTCAGATTCTAGTTTGAGGTTTGTTTTTAGCTTTTTTGTAACAAGCTGCAACATGATTTACCACCCGGTGTACTTAATATACATTCCTACCTGCAAGTATTCTGACAATAATATCTGCAGCCATATATGTAATCCATACACAACAAACTAATCTATAATGATTTTAATTGAGGAATGTTTCACTTGGTTTACTTTTCTCTTAAAATTGCTAAGATTTTTCAAATGCAGATGCATTTAGTATTTTTTTTCCTTCTAGTTGTATTATTACTGCTTCGTATCTCCTTTTAGATATTAGGGATATAATGTTACAAACTGTTTTCACACTCCAAAGGCAAAAAAAACAGAAGCACACTATATGCATGAATAGAATGAATAACCAGATGAACAGAAGATAGATTCACATGGCACCTTTAATCTACACAGGATTTCAAAGCACTTTTGACTACTGCACTTTGGAATGGCAGTCATAAACTCCTGTAGTGGAATCACCCTAGCAGTGGCTGGCTGTCATTTTCTGCCAGCACACTAAATATTTACAATGGGTTTATAGACCATAAAAGCTTTCCCACAACACCCTAATATTCCAACCCTCTGCAGTATAAGGAAGGCTACAAAATTAACAATTTAACCTTTTTATATTCAATAGCATTTTGATATCTAACCACCCAAATTTGGGCTGTTTGAGTGTTTCAAAATATATCAGTAGTGATGCAGAAGCTTTAATGTCCTCAGAGTAGAAAGGACCTTCATTTGAGATGGATATCGAGCAGCATACGTACTTCCAAATGCTGTGCCCAAGTATTGTTAAAGACCGAGTTGAAGGAAAATATATTCCCTACTGAGCCAGCGACACACTTACTGCAGCACCTGATGCTCTTTGGAGGCCACCCATCCTAAGAACTGACCAGGTAAGACCCTGCTTAGCTTCAGGGATCTCACAAAATAAAAGCTCACAGTACAGTAGCACAGCTATAAACAAGATAAAACAATTACTATTAGTTATTGCACAATCTAATTCTTTCCTGATGGAATAAAAATCATCTAGGTAATGTTCCTGTTTTCCTTCTCAGGTTTAACCCATAATTCATGTCCTGTCACCCTTCTATTTCAGAAAATGATTTGCTTGAGAGGGACATCTGAATTGTGCAATGACGACTGTGTGTAAAATATAAAAATAAAGATTATACAAAATGACCGCAGAAATGTGCAGTTGGTTGCAAAATCATCTGAACTGTCTGTCTGGAAACTTCTGAAAAAACTTAAAAACACTGATGGCAGCTCGGAATGTAATTTTTAAAAGCCAGGTTCAGAATATGTCTTTTACATTAATAATGTCACTAATATTATTATTTCTTCTTGCCAGTGACCAACAATACAACAATAGGCCCCAACAGAACCAACGGGCCTACCAACTCATAACAAGACTTAAAACTCCTGTTTTGTTTATGACAATTCTTTTGTAATTCGCTTCCATTTCTTTTTGATAAATACAAAATAAATCAACATTAAAACATGACTTTGTTATATGAAATATCTCAAAACAAAAGTAGAACTATCATCTCTTTGTGTAAACTCTCTCCCGGTAATGGAAAAAAAAAATCAACCAAAGAAATAAAGGTTTATATTGTTTCTTTTTCCATGGAGCATGCAGTTCAGCACATCAGATGTCATGGCCCACTAATTCTTAAGAAAAGTGCTTAATTACACAGTGCTTGCTCAGAAGTTTCAGATACTGAAGTTGTTTATGAGCTGCCAACTGACATTTATGAAGCAATACATATTTTGCATCCTGTAGAGCCAGTATCTCAGTTTACTCCTGGCATTCCACTTAGGAATTAAGCTTAGGGGTTACAAATTGAAAACAAAGAATCAGTCTTGTGGCAACACAGTGTTTAGCTATTTACTACCTTTCTTCCTGGTACACTGCTCAGAAATAAGGAGCTCAGAAGGTAGGCAAGAGGGTTTAATACTCAAGCAATGCCATAAGCTCGCAGGCTTCTCCAGAGCAACCTGCATTCCTGCAGTCCCTCTACCCAGGTAAACTCACCAGATTACTGAGCACAAATACCATTCCAATGATATGTTTTATGACTGAAATTTGAACTTTACTCACTCTTCTAGAAATAAAATCCTGTGCTTGCAGATAACCTAGTCAATGGCCCTCTATAAATGCGCTCTATAAATCAGGTGTGGCTATAAGTATATGATCTTAACGATTCAGCTTTTAAAAATGCTGAAACTCAGCAAAAACACTTAGCTGAGTTTTGCTTATCAATACCTATGTATCACATTCAGAAGGTCAGAGAGAATTCCCTTCAATAAATACATTATTTTACTACTTTATTATTAGATTTTTCTTAGTATAAATTCATTCCTACAGATTTCCTAACTAATTAAAAAGGAAGATCTGTTTGGCTGGGTACAGAAAATACAGTAACATGCACAGTTAAAAAAAAACCCAACAGTGTCTACATATTTCTTACTTCCATAAAATAATGGGGAAAATATTTACATTTGTCCTCTCAGGCCATTTAGTGTTAGCATAGAAAATGAAAAACCAGAATCCCATTGCTGAAAACCCTAACAGAATTGGTCATCTAATTCCATTTGAAGAAAGACAAAACACTTTAGAAACAGTACAACTATTACTATGGCTGCATGACTCCAGAAATGGATGCTCCCATATTATTTTGAGAGCAAAAAAGTACTGTGAATACAGCCCCAGAGATACATTATAAACCACACATTCAGCCATTATAGCTACTGTAAGCTTAGCTCTTCTTTAATTTTCACTTTTTACTTTGGTTACTCCTTCCTTCATTGTTTTTTCTGAATGTAAAGAAACATGCAAAAAGGACACTTGAATAAAAAACTGGTAGGTGGGCAGCTCGAATGCTGCTCGGTACCAAGGAGGGGCATTACAAAGAACAGACACCTGCTTTCTTACAAGAGAGTGAAACCTCACATACCTCTTCAAAATACACTAATAGCAAACACATCCTGTCACTAGCAGAATGGAAGAGAGCTTTTTTCTATCTGAAGAGACTCCTCTTTCATCAGAAAACTTTGTAAGAAATTAGCAAATCATTCCAATTACAGGGCATGTTGTGTGTTTAGACAGCAGCACTATGAAAGCCAAATAAGTCAAAATGACAAAAAAGATATTTTTAACTGTGTTTTGCTACATATATGTAATGCAAGTAATCCATATTAAGAATTGTTAATGACAATAATTAGTGACATGTACAAGTATACACACTGATGTGCAGGAGCAGGCAAAAAATAAGATCAGAAGCTTAGTTATCCAATCTGTTATTTGAGGAAAATGGCAAAACCTCAAAAGCCTGAAGTTTCAAAAGATAATTTTTCTCACAACTAAATACAGTTATATGTATAGAAAACAAAAGTTACTTTTTTAAAAAAATGAAACAGTAGTACAAGAATAAAACTGCTGTTAATTTGAAAACTTCAGAAACTGTTGGACTACAACTTCATACATTTCACTGCAGATAACCTTTTGAGTGATCAACTGAAGATGTCTCTGTGCTACAAATTCATGCAACCTTTCTCAGTTTGCCCCAAGGTTTAATGTGACCTGTATTTAAAGCCAGATGGAATCAATAACATGCAATAGTCTACATTTCAAAAGAAAGAGGTGAAGTTCACTTTCATTTACCAGTTGTATTATTATCCTGTAATAGACACTTTCTTAATACTGAAATGTAGCATTTGACTTCCAGTTCTTTTTCTCATTCCTAGTAGTTAAAATTCCAGCCAAATCTAGATGTATGATGTGTTTGAGGTTGAACTGATCTGTTGATCATTAGCTCCCCACAAGATCCAGGATGCATGTGCACAACGTTAATGTACCTAAATGGCAGTACAATCATGCACCTACTATTGCCCAAAAGAGAAATGGACAGACACTATCCTAGTGCAGTCACAAGAAAATAAACAGAGCCCAGCAGAGCTATTTGACACTGGTATGCAACTAACTATAACATCAAAATGCCCCTTCAGTCTTGTGTCAACTAGCACTCCTGGAAACAGCTGATGGGCAAGTGCTGGCAGTTGAGAAGCTCTTGGAACTGCGTCCAAAAGTGGCTTTGCATGCAAACACTTCTTTAGGAAGCTAATGACATCCATAAGCACACATATACAGGCTTGTCCCCTACCAGCTTGCCCTCAGTGACCAGCAGCATGCCTCTGTGCTTTTAGTGCACGGGTGGAGATCAGCCCTTGACACTAGCTCCCATTTCCCACATATACACAGGAGAGTGTAAGTGGTGCAATACGCCATGGAGCTATGTTTCATTCTCTTTGCCTCCATCAACAGAAACATTTTTTTTTCCCTTGACTTCTAAATCACTTTCCCATTCTGTTGCAGGCTTTGCAACAGGACCCTAGATGTGAGTTGTAACTGGTTTGGAGAATGGCCCAGACAACTCCTGAAATGTTGTCTCTTAAGTAGAGATGCCATATGCATTCAAATGAAAAATAGGTTGTGGGGTTTTTTTCCTCAAAAAAAGTTTAATTTAAAATATCAAAACTAAGAGTATTTAAATATATCATTAAAACATGCAAATGATACTTATGAAATATAAAACCATATTATCAGTACCTTTTTCATACCCCACACGGATGCAGGGTTTTATTGACTCCTCTGTCTCAGTGTCCCACCCAGCTTGTTTGGAAGCCTGGACTTTCCCAGATCGATCCAGTAACCCAAGAACATGCTGACCAATTGTCTCCTCCATTGCTACAGTTGTCTTCACAACTTCTAAAAGAATCTTCATGAGTTTTTCATTAGCCTTCTGAAAAACATGTCTGCAGGACAAAAACTAATCAATCCTCTGATCTTTCCCTGATTTCCAAGTGGGTTGTAGCCTTTATACACCCTTGCAACCAAAGAAGATTTGCAACTGAAATAACAAAATTAAGATTTCTTTTTTAAGGCTAAACCCTACATCATATAAATACTAAATACACATTCGTGTTAAAATTAAGTTCTTTTTACAAAATATGTAAAAAGTCAAAGTATTTGTCACTAGCTCTACTTTTATCTTGGCATTTTATCTAGTTATTCTTTTAAAGCAGAGGTCTGCTTTCACCTGGTATTCATTAGAAAATTAATCCTTTCTCAAATGACAGTTAAGAAAATTGTCCCTCTACACAGATCAAAAACTTTACAGAATAGTAAAATGGGATTATAAAATAAAACATTTGTACTACTATAAAATTAATTAATATAGCTACATACAATATGTATATAAATATATGTGTATAAACAATGTTTATGATTCAACATGTGCAATACAAAATATGTAGTAAAATAGGCTAAGATTTATCGCACCCTCTATAACATTACATTTTTAGGCTTTATAAAAAACAAGACATTTATCCTAAAGTACATAAACTTAGAAATATGGTTTTCTAGAACAAAATTTGCACATTATCATCAGTCAGAATAAAGCTTATAAATATTATTAATTTAATAGCAAGAACAAGATTATCAAAATTTACGAAAAATATTTTCTTAACAGTACTAAGCACCTTTCTTTAGAAAGAAGAGCTGAAGGTGTTTCATCAGGCTTTCTTCCCCCATCTTCATGCTCAAAGAGCTGCTCTCTTGCATCCTTTTGGTTTTCATTTTCATTCTGAGTAAGTTTTGGCAGAGGGAGAGAAAATAAAAAGGACAGGAATCCTGTCATGTCAGAATCAACATATTCTTCTTATATATGGCAGGATATGAAATCTAAAACCTAAATGAGTTGCCATTTCCTTTTTAATACTTCTGCACCAAATTACAAATAAAGTAATACCCCTACTATGTGGAAAAAAATATTAACAAAAACAAACCAGGAAATCCAGGGCAGGGCCAATTAGAAAGAACTTTGTCACACTGATTAAACAGCTGTTGTATTTTCTGTTTGTGTTGCCATAGCAATATGAAAAAGTGAGTTTACTTAAGGAAATAGCTGTAATATAATCCCCACCTTCAAGCTTCTGCTTACCTGAAGTCAAAAAGCTATGTTTACCATTATCACCTCTTGAATCTTACAGCTGCTCTGCTCCAGCAATACCCAACATCTTTTAGGAAAATATATTACACAGAACGAGTAACAGCAAACAGGAATCTTTTACTGGTTTTACATGCCACGGTTGCCCAGAAAGCCAAAGTCCGTATTTACCTCTGTCTGCGTGCTGTTGTTTTGTAACTCACAAAACAGCCTCTCTTTTCCGGGTACGGAATGTTGTTTTAATGATTCCAGTTCTTCTAAAAGCATTCTCTCTCTCTCTGCAACCAGGCTGTCATTCTCCATTGAGACACGCTAAAAACAAAATGTTATAGAGGCTCACACAGTTTTTTAAGCTTCTGAGTAGAGTCTTGTCACTTCCAATTCTTTACAGACACTGAACAATGACATTTCAGTCTGTCTCTTTAAATCATTACAAAAACACTGAAAGCTTTCTAGAATGGAATACAGCTAAAAAATACTTAAACCTTCCTTAAGATTTTCATACCATTTTTAAGCTCTTTAGGAAATACAATGATCACAATGCAAACTGGAGAGAATTTCTGAATATTACATGCTATAACATGTTTTGCACTAGACAAAAGATAATAATAACAACTTATTTTTATAAAAATCCTACACACATTCTCTTTTAGAAGAGCTAGAAGTGTTCATGGCTTAAACACAACACATATATTTGTATGTAGTTCTTACGAACATACATGCTTGGCATTAAAAAAACAAAAAAAACCCCAGCAGCCTAAGTTCTACTTAGTGATTTTTATCAGTTACAGGAATTTGAAACCCTGACAAAGATGCAGTTACAAACTGAAAAAAAAAAAAAAAGGTAAAAGGAGAAAGTATGCATATATCAAAAGGAAAGATCAGGATAAATTATTCTACAACACCTTCAAAGCAGCTAGGAGAGGCAGCTGATGTTGCTGGAAAGGATTCCTAAGGTACAAGTGACTGGCTTTCTAGATTCCAGAACTCCTTCAGCCCAAACTTAAACAGAGCAGAACCAGGTCTGGAAAAGGTCTGAAGCTCCACTCCACAGTGACAGCAAAGAATTTTAGAATTCGCTGATTACTAGCTTCATGTGCATTTTGGTAATGTTACACTGCTGAAATTAAATCAGAGCAACATATATTCTTCAGGATTCTTTTTACTTTGTCTTTCAGTGGAAGGAATCCTTGAAATACATGTCTATAAATGACATTATTTTTGAAGTATTATTAATTAAGATAAACTAATGAGTTTCATTAGCACACCTACTGTAGGCTTTGAATAGATATGGAGTGACAGCAAGTTAAGTTCGAAAAGGCAAAGAAACTTTGATGTTTCCCACCAAACCCCACAGATGTTGTTTCATTCTAAAAGTTGGTAAGGACTTATCTCCCAGAACTGGGGAAAAAACCCCAAAATGCCAAAACACTTTGCTGCAGGAAGCCATTGATATTGTTCAAATCAGAATGATGAAAAATGAAGAATTTTATAGTATTTCTAGTCATGGCTGGTAGCTTCATTGATGTAAATGGCTGCTAGCCTGCATCCTACACAGGGCCACGTATGTAGGAAGTGGCATGATTGGCAGTGCATCCACAATCACTCTCTTCTGGCTGCTGCGCAGTACTGCAGGTTTGCTCCACGTTTACAGAAGTCTAAATCAATTAATCACAGCTATGATTAAAGCTATATGTCTTCTATAAATATATGGATATATGGGTTTGCATGTACACACAAACACACACACAAAGGTAGGTGTGTGTGCACGAGTGTGCATGCATGCACACGATAAATATGTGCATGCCTCTCTCTCCCTCTAAATAGATACAAATGCATAAATATGAATCTGGCTGGTGATGTTCCTTTGTTAACCCATATTAACTCACTGGCTGAATTCTGTATTACCTCAGCTAATTGCACCTTAAGACTCTCCAGCTCAGCTAAGAGTTGATCTTGATTTTCCTTCTGACGCTCCATTTGCTGCATGTGACCCTGCCTCATTAACTCAGTTGCCTGCTGGTGCTCCTGGTACTGCCGCACGAGCTCCTGCCGCATGTCCTCCAAGCGCTCCTCGTACAACAGCAGCTGACTGGATGTTTCTGTGCCTGTGTCCGTGGCCACCACTTCACCGGGGCGCTGCAACAGTGCAACTACTTTAGCATCTCATTTTCAACATTTAAATAAATGTATAATATATATTATTATATATATACACACATATATATAAATATATAAGAATATATTTAAATAAATTTCAGAAAATGCTTTCATAAATGAAAGCATCTTGAATGAAAGCATTATTGTGTTGTCTGCTTCTTGGAAAGTCCATGCTTAGAATTATTCTCCATTTAAAAAGATAATTTTTTCCAATAACTCTCAACAGTATTAACTTTCATGCTTTTCACGACTCCTTTATATCTTACTTATTTAAGCTCAGCCCCACCCCATGTTTGTGAAATGGTAACTATATGCTTTACATCGCTTTAATAATTTTTGTGTTCAGCTGTTATCCTTTATCACAAGAGACTCAAACTGTTTAAGCACTATTTTTGACCTGCTCTTTGTATAAACACTAAAATATAACCTAGCTTACAAAAAAGTCTTTAAACAATTTATTGTCTGCAATAGTTGCCATCATAATCCCTCCCTCAGGCATAGCACACAGGAAAGAAGGGTAGATAATTTAGGTCTGAAGTTGTCAACCCTTTGAAAGGGAAAAGGAAATATTTAAATGGAATTTTCATCTTAATATTTTCTTTGCTGTTTTTTTTAACACTTACTGGTGTTTCTTCTGCTGTAAGACCTTTGTTATGGGAAAAAAGTTCTTCAGAAATCACTGACTTATGTGTTGTTGTCTGTCCTAATATGCAATCAGGGTTGCTATTAGAATGAAGCTGTTCTCCAAGTGAGTTGATCTCTCCAGACTCTTCACTGAGTTCCTTACAAAGTGATTTCAATCCTTCTTCATTCTTACTGCCTTTTCCAGTTGCTTTCCTAAGAAGGCTGTCAACCTCTTCCTCACTGTGCTGCTTCTTAATTCCAAAATGTATTCTCTCTGGATGTGCAATATACACTGGTGCTGTTTCTTCCTTCTGCCTAGCAATTCCTGACAATTCAGTCTGTTTGGCAAATGCTACACTCATTGACACAATAACCTGAAAAAATAAGAGAAGTCTGCATTAGTTTATGCTTCTCAGCATCTCCTATTACTGAGGAAATCTCATAGATGACCATCAACAATAAAAATATAAGTACCAAAAGTTCCCAGAGGAAAACAAAAAAAAGGATAAAAGAACAAAGATATCTTGTCAACCTTGAAAATGGTCACATCTTAAAATACAGACACACTGTATTTAAGGTAGTTAAATGAACTACAATGCTGTTTTCCATTACCATAGATTATTTAGCATGAAAATATCTTCTTCTTTTTTTAAAATATCCTATTAGATGATTTCAAAAAGTGCTGGCAAACAGACTTAAGAGCAGCGGTGCTAAGCTTTCTCTATCTAGCCAAGCATCCTATGCCAAAGTTGGACTGACATGGAATTTTGGGCTGTATAAAAAAAGCAGTGCCATGTGCTTGATACTTAGCCCAGGAAATTCTAGATTTAAAATACAATTATTTATAGCATAAGCTACAAAAAGTGTGAAAAAATAGTATAATAAATACAGAATTGCTACACTTGAAAACGCCAAACTCTTCCTTTCCAGAAAATGTGAGTTTGTCTTTTGAACTTAAACTGATCTTAACCAATGCAACATTTGTTTCCTCATAAAGAAGGGTTTTCTTGGCAGCAGAAAAGAGAATATTTTTTGTATTCTGCAAAAAAGTAGGAACTTTTTTGCAAATCAGGAAGTAAGTAAATCGACAAACATATATACTCTACCTATAAAATCTTACTTTTAATTTTCATGTTTTAGTCACCAGATCCAA
The DNA here is from genome assembly GCF_031753505.1 of Anomalospiza imberbis. Taxonomy (NCBI): domain Eukaryota; kingdom Metazoa; phylum Chordata; class Aves; order Passeriformes; family Viduidae; genus Anomalospiza; species Anomalospiza imberbis. The sequence goes on from NC_089681.1 coordinate 129,122,679, forward strand.
AGAAAAATGATGCATTATTTTACACAACATATTAAAATGCACAATAAAATATGATGAGAAAATAATATTAAACCATTAAGTGCAAAAATCTTTTGAACTGACCTGCTGATAAACCTATGGTAGCAAGAAATACACTCTAAGTCTCTGGACTTTTAAAATAAATTCCAGTGCAGGATATGGTAGCATGTTGTCTATTTCCTTTGAAGTTTTAAACACTACCACTACAACCCATATGAACAGGAATTATAAGTTAGGAATAAGACAGATAGCCAAGAAACCCCAAAATGTTCCAGAATTTTTTAAGATTTTCCCATTCAGAAGTCAAATGAACTATTCCTTGTAAATGTATCATACGAAAGTTAACATATGCTACAGCAACTACCTAAATAGTTGAAAATGGCAAATAAAAATGACAGATTTTTTAAACATATTTTAAAGTAACAAAATAAAAGTAATACCTTTGCTACTTCTTCTTCTAATCTTTCTTGGTACTGCTTTTGGAGCAATTGAACAACATCCAGATCATTCTGCATTTCCATGTCCCTACCAAGCTGTAAGAAAAACATGAAATCTCAGATCATGTATTAGTTTCAAGTTTAAATCCAGCAAGAGATTATTTCCCTCAATTAGGTTTTCTTCAAGTCATACAAATCACATAATTTTGTACCACAACACAGAAGAGCTGGGTAGAATACTTTGCCTTGTTTCTGCTCCAAAATTAAATTTAAAAGTTGGGTTTACAACAACTCTCCTTCCAGCACTATTTGAGATGTCAAATGCAGAGAAACTAGTTCAGGAAGCACAGAATCACAGTATAAAACAACATCACTATTTTGCAATATGCAGAATTTTTGAGCCAGGTTTCCAGCACTCCTAGGGAGGGATGCATGGGGTCTTTCCCATTTGCACTTCTCTTAAAATCTTTGGGGTTACTTTTCCCCTAAACTGTGCAGCATATATGACAAAAGTCCTGGTATTTCACTTAAACTGCTCATTTCATAACTTGTGTTTAAAGAAAATCACAATATTTTAAAGATTCCTGAAGAAATCTCAGAATTTGAACACGAATACTCTCCCACTTAAGTCAGAAGCAGCCAACGGAAACGTCTTGTTTCACAGACAAAATAAAGAAAATAAATTTAAACCCGTCAACAATGAAGCAAGTTTTCTTGATCATAATTCCCAGATATGTTTTTCAAAAAAATTTAAATATTTTGCCCCTAACATGGACTGTCTAATAATTTAGTACAGTACTAAGACAATAACTACCATAATCTACTAAACATTAGTCCATAATTCACTTTAATCTAAGAAGCCAAAGCATATAAATTATGTCACATATATATTAGCTATGAGCTGAGTCACGTCATACCTCTAATGCTTTATCTGTTTTTTTCTGATGAAGATTTTCTGTGCACTTTACTTTCCTGAAGACTTCTCTTAACTTTCTTTCTGAATCTGTAGATACACTAAAAAGGTACAAAAAGCAGAGAGGGGAAATAATAATTAAAAAAAAATCAGTATTTTGCCCATGACTTGGTGAAAACCAGAATGTGTTAACTGGACCTAAACTTCATCACAAACTTTATTATTACCTTTCATTCTAGAAAATAATTAATTTCTGGCAACTATATCTACACAAGATGTCTTTAGATGTAAAGGATAATGCCTGGAGTTTTGAAGACTAAATGCGGTCTACAAAGTTGAAGTTTTGAAATTGCTGCTATAAAGCTCATATATATGAAATTACTTGTAAACATTATTCTATTTATCAAATCTTCCTCTAGTAACTATAAACGCCACACTACTCAATTTGCAATGTTTATGTCAATTCTTCATAACACTCTTAACACCTCTTGAAGGAACAAAACTACAGAGGAGCAATATGTTTATAAAAAATTTCTCCAATTCTGAAATAGATCACAGAGCTTTACACAAATGGTTATTTTAAACACTTCTTGAAGGAGCGCAAAGCTATAAACAGTAAAAAACAGATGAATACCTTGTGTGGTCAGAGGATACCCCAGCAATCTGAAGCTTATCCTGCAGATGGACAAGCTCTGTAGTGTACCTCTCTTGACTTTCTTTCAGCTGCTGCTGGAAATAGGACCGGAGGTGCTCCAGCTCTTGAGCATGCTGCTTCTCAAGTTGTTTTTTAAGATTCCCTATCTCCTTTGAACAGTATTCTTGAATTGTAGAATCTGAATATAGGTTATGTGAAGCAGGGGTTGAGAAGGACAGATGGACAGAAAGAAAAAGAAAGAAAAAAAGAACAAAAGAAAGAAAAAATGGAAGAAAGAACAAACAAAAGTACGAAAGAATGAAATAATGAAAGAATGAAAGAAAGAAACTATATTAACTTCTTCACAAATATTTAGCAGTGGATTGAATAATTAATGTAGCTTAAAAAAATTTCTGACATCTTGTCAACTACTATTCTGTAACAAAGTATGATAACCTAAACTTCCATTTTGCAAAATAATATTTTATATGGGTAACATTGTTATTGTAGAAAACTAAAAAATACTAAACCAAAAATATATCATAGAATATACTTCTGAAAGAATTTACTGAATTAAGAAAATTAGAGTATTGTACTGCAAAATAGGAAAAAATCTCTTATGTTCTAGCTGTAGTAAGATAAAAATCAGTTACAATTAAAAGTCATTGTCTTTTCTTTCTCTCTGAATACACATCCATTAAAGACAGCATATACATCTTTTTATCCATTAGATTCTGTGAAGGAGTCTGCAGACCTTCCTTTCCTATTTCCATATGGATAGGTTCCTCTTCTTTCCTCCTTTCTGAAGAAGATAGCCTTGGTTCCTTGACCTAAATAATAACCAAGTAAATGCAATTAACAACAATTTGTCTAGTAGTAGAACAAAAGTATTACATCCAGTGCTGCACTCCCAGTATGAAAGAGGAATGGACAAACTGGCACGAGACCAGCAGAGAGTAACAAAGGAGATGGGAGGCTTGGAGCATTTGTTGTACCAGGAGAGGTGGAAGAGCTGGGCATGTATAACGTGAAGAAGGCAAAGTTACCCACTGGGCTCATGAAGTATCAAAATTCAGCTGGACACAGTCCTTGGCAATCTTTCCTAGCTGACATTGCTTTGGGCAAGGGGCTGGGTTAGATGAACTCCAGAGGTGCCTCCTAACCTCAACCAGTCCAGAATTCTGTGACATGGACAGCAGCTTTCTCCATTTTCCCAAATCACTGCCTTGCTCTGCCACTCAACCAGGATGCACACATTTTCAAACAATTCCTCAGTCATCCAGAAGGAATTCATGCAACAGAGAAAATTCAAATGCTCATCTACTCTATGCTATAAAAGTTTACCTGTTTACACTCTGCCATCAGCTGTGTCTGAAGTGCTTTCAACCTGCTGTACTCTTCCATTATCTTCTGGAGAAGCGCATCCATACGTTCTTGCACAGTTAAATTACACAAAGAACCAGGGACTTGAAAAAAAGAAAATTAACATTTTACCATAAATTTTAATACAAGTGATTTGTTCACAAGTTCTGCCCCTCCAGATTTTGAATGCATTTTTATATGTATTGATACAGATGCATTTTTTTGGTAGGACTGCTAGCTTCTTCTACAAAAGGAGGAAGAGAAAGAGAAAAACCCAAAAACTTTTTTCGACCAATATCCATGAAAATGAAAACAGTGTAAAAAATATCTATAACAAAAATAAAGTGGTTTAGAATAATGAGGAAATCTCTGAAACAGCCATTTAAGCACATGCATCAGTACTTGAAAAAGTAATGGCATAATTGCCAGTCTGAAATACTTTAAATAAGTACTTTTAGCCATCATGATAGTACGAAGTGATTACCTTGAGCTTGATATCCGGGTACTGGTAATTCTACACCCATTTTTTCTTTTACAGCAGGTTTACAGAAAACTTCCTGTTCCCTATCAACAGCTTCTACAGCAGCTGAAGAATATTCAGTCTGACTGCCACACAAAGCCTGTATAACAAATCAAACAAAGTGAAAAGTAAACAATTTATTATTATTTTATCAATCACAATATACAAAGAAAACAAGAAAAATAGGAAGAAAGTAGTATTTTGTAAGCATTAACTTCTGTGAAAATGATGGTATAAATGTTCTGCTGAATCCTAAGAATGCAGACAATCTTTAAAACTCCTGATAAAAGAAACATATATGAAAAGACTTTTCAGCTAAAGCACAAATGCATGTTTCCAAATCAGTATTTAATTGGAACTGCCAAGTATTAAAATCTTGTAGAGAAAAGCCTTCTTTATTAATGTGGAAAGCAACTTTACATTTTCAATGTCTCATTCACATAAGATGCAATTTTACTTAAAAGAGGAATTCCTTAAAGCAGAAAATTGTATCTTTTTAGGGATTACAGCTCATCTTGTTCTTTAAGTGCTGAACAAATCAGACAAATGGGTATGGCATAAAAAAGCCAGTAGTGAACAGAATACCCTATGTTAGTAAGTGCTATGTGGTCAGCAGAACACTGCCATATTCACAATAGGCAGGCAACAGAAGATTCATCCATATGATTTCTGAAGATAAGTGATACTTGAAACTGCTTGCTCAAAGCACAGCGGGATTCTTTATGTAAAGATTTTGTACTCAAAAAACCCAAATTCAACTTATAAAAGTAAAACCATAATTTCTCCGACAGCTCAACAAAAGGATCATACAAAGAGGCAGCATTTTTCATGCTGTGAAATAACTCATGCCAAGCACTCTCATTTAGCTGCTACTTTCTGTGAGCCACCATGGAGTCCTGCTTAATCTCTCCTATGGTGGATCTCAAGTTAAAATCCTGCTATTCACTTTCCCAAAGAGGTATGGAAAAAAGTCCAGCAATGAAAGAAAAAAAAAACCCAAACCACAAACCCCATCCATTTTAAGAATTGTAGACTTAAAAACTTACAATAAGTAACAGAAACAGCTTAATTTATCTAGAAGTAAGTCTAATAAGTAACTCGATTGACAGTCAAAAAGTACCCGTAAGGGCCATCAATTACTATTACTCTAGAAAAAAAGATATGCCAAAATATTATTATAGGTGGCTGATATTGGAATGAAGACTAAATATAAACTTCAATTTTTTAACTATAATAGTTATCTACTAAAAACAATACTGACAGTAATTTTTTAGATTGACATATTAAAGTCTTTGAAAGATAAGCTGCAGCTAAGAAAGAAATTACTGCCTTATTGCAGACATAAGAGGTGATGTCCTGCGCATCAAGATGTTTTTGAGTGACACCAGACTCTTGAATCAAAAACACATATCCAGAAACGAAGAGAAAGGAAAAAATACTTCCAAACTACTAGAGATGAGATCAACACTAGCTAGAAGATTAGGACTATGTGTAAGACAAAAGACTTGTCTGGACAAGGACATAAGTTTAGGAAAAAAAATACAAAACCATTTGCAATACTATTTTGGAAGCTCAGGTTTAGCAGTCTCTATTTTGAGATCAATGCAAAGAGAAAAGCTGTAAAGAAAACCTGCAAAAATAATGTAGAAAAATATAATGACTCACTAACCATCATATTTTGTTTTCCAAATTTTCATTTTGAAAAAGGCTTTTTGTTAAGTCATACCTGAGCCAGCCTGGAACATTCCTCAGTGACAGCTTCATTCAGTTTTTCTATAAGTCTTTGTGTAGATTTCCCTTCATCATCTACGAATACAAATTATTCATATTATTTTTAAACACCAGATGCACAACATCTTTTCAAAGGTCTAATTTCCTGCCTCAGTGAGGCTGCCTCTTCAGCTTGAGGAAGGACACTTTTTTTGTTCCCCTCCTTATTGTTACAACACATCGACAGTTTCAATTATCACAGCTGAGCTGCACATTCTAGAGGAGCATGAGATAAGAAATGGCTTTGTGTATTAGTGACCTCCAGAAAGAGACAAGCATACAGATACCTAGTGGAGGGAGAAGAACTTGTGCAAAAAAAACTAAACAAGGGCAAAACATGGTATAACAGAAAACCTGAGATAGAAAACCATCATGATAACATAAAAGCTCACTGAGGCAAAAAGTAGTACTGCATGTACTGGGTAAACAATTTGTTTAAGAAAAATACTTCAAAATATGAAATACAAACAATTTATTGGACAGCTAGCTGCACAAACTCTTGTGCTTGTTTGGCTGGGGTTTTTTAAGACAGCTTTTCATATAGAGCTTCATTCTCATAATTTTGGTCAAGTTACCTGCTTGTTGAAATTTCAGGGTCTGGAGCTCCAGTTGATGCATTCTTTTAAGATCAGTCATCTCTTGTATATGATTATGAACAAGTTCCTCTTTAAGACTGCAAAGTGCACTCTCTTTTTCTGCCTTCAAAGACTCACAAACCTGGTCTACATGAGCTGAATGAACCAGCGATAGACAAATCCGCTGTGCTTCCATTTGCAGCTGTAAATCAGTCTTTGAATATAAAGACACAATTTAAAAGAGTGAGAAACAAGAAAACAGAAAGACCCATCTTTGGAAATTTCTGAGATTAATAATGTGTTGAATGGAATGCTGCATATATGGCATGCATAAGGTAAATTTAAATATACATAGTTTGGAAAATTGAGTTTTAACAAAATAGTAAGACATTTCTTCAACTTAAAATAAAAATCACATTATAATCAATAAAACTCAATATGCTTCTATTCCTGTTTTGCAGCAATAAAATCCAAATGAATTTTAACCCAGTGAAGCAAAAGCAATATCATTATTAATGGAGTAATTAGGAAAGTGTACTCTAAACACAGAGAAAGACTGTATTATTAGCAGATGTTAAAAACATTGATTTTCAAGGCTTGTAGTTGCAGTCTGCACTTTGGGGATGTTATTGTTAAAGAAAAAAGATGTTTGGGATATGCCAACAGGGACCTACTCAGAGCTGAAGTATGAAAAGGTTTTTAGACACCTCTGGACCACAATGATTTTTAGTTGTGTAGCAGGAAATTGTAAGACCCTTATCATAGCCTTATAAAAAAACAAACCAACCAATCAACCCATCAAACAAACAAAGAAAAAAACAAAAAAGCCTAAACCAAAGCTAAAGCTCTTTTTTATAATCTCACAACTGTTTCCAATGTGGCTTTGGTTGTGATTTTATTTCTTAGGAAATGAATGAACTACAATGCAATATTAGGCGGTTGGTGGTATTAGTTCACTGTTAGGTTGACTTTCATAAAACAAAAAAAAATTTTAAAAAAGTAGAAGTCTGCTTAACATCTACTTCCACAGAACACTTAGTTGCATACAACTTGCAGCATGCTACTGAACTCTACCAGTGTACATAGATTTAAATTTATATCTAGATTTATGATTCTACCACCTAATTAAATACTGGTAACTCAGTACTTAGGTATTTATATTGACAAATAAGAATCCTTTCCTTAATTGTTACCTACAATTAATTAACAATACCAAGAAACACAAGCAAAACTGTGCCAACAAAACTTAAGACAATAGTTAGAATCACATGATATGCATTCTCATTATCGCATCTAGATATATTTCTTAAAACAAAATATTTGATAATGCAATTTTGGTATTTCACAAGTTTGATATTTCAGAAGTTTGGTCAAAGATGACAGATGAAGTTTCATTATTCTTTATATTGTTTGAATGAGTACTTAAAAGAACTGAAAAACTAGTCACAGAATAAAAACTTATGTCCAAAATGAGTTTTTCCCTTAAGAAAGTGAAATGCTGCATCAAAGTACTAAGTGCTCTGGTTTCTTACATTTTTGTTGTTGCTGTTGACTTAATTAAACACAAGGGAAGAGTTTTTTTTTTCCATTCAAAAAGCATCCTCATACACATTGACTGTGCTTATAATTCTGGTCATTCATGTAACCCCTTCCAACCACTGGCCACAATCCTTTCAACCACTGACACACACCTATGCTTCAAAGCAGCCAATTGGAAAAAATATGATGAAAATTTTCAAGTGTAAGCTCATACCAATTTTCATAGTCAAATTATTTTCTATACTGTTTTACATCACATACCTGTTCTGATTTTAAGGCATCCACTTGCTGCTGAAGGTTATTTTCACCCTGTGTAATGGCTGGTAATGATGTTTCCTCTGTCAGCCTGTCTGGCATCCCATGCAAATGTTCCACAACAGACTGCTGTTCTGGTTTCAGCATTTGCTGGACCTTCTTCTTTTTTATTACCTCATGGCTGCCGTCTTTACCAGAACTTAGATTATCTCTTGAATTTATTCCTTCATCAACTTTACTCCTTGAACCAGGGAATTTATTCCTACTTTCAGATGCTGGAGTAGAAGTCTTTAGAGATTTTCCTTTAGAGCATTTTTTCTTATAGTCATTACTACTACTAGTTCTTCTCTGAACATGACTAATTGTGACTTCTAGTTCTTTACATTTTACTAGAATTTGCTCTTTCTCATCTTTTAAGGATTTGACTTTTTCATTTAAATGGCAGATTTCACTATCCTTTGACTTTAACTGTTCAGAGAGATCAGAAAGTCTCAGGGATAATTCCACTTTCTCACGCTGAGTAACCTGGAGCTTTTCCATAAGTTCTGTTGCATCTTTCTCAACAACTTCTCCAGCCTCAAATATGTCTTCCCTGGACACTTTTATTTCTTTACTCTCTTCAAAACCAGAAGGTTTAGTTTTAAATAAAACTGGTCGATTGCTTTGTAAGTGGCAGATTTTTTCATTCAAAGCTTTGAGTTTGCTTTTATATTCAGCTTCTTGCTTTTTCTTGTTCTCTTCTAACTCAGCTTTTGCCTTCAGAAGACTTGTGCATTCTTTCTGTAGTTCCTTATAGCTAGCTTCAAGTTTTTTCTCGATCAATGAAAAGGCACTCTTCTGCCTTTCAGTATCCTCTTGAAGGATACTGTTTTGGTTTTTAAGTTGCTCATTTTCAGTAATCAGCTTTTCTATTCTTTTTTGCAAGTCCAAAATTTCTGTCTTAGAGCTAACACTACTGTCACAAAGTATGTTTTCTTCAGAGCATACCAACATATTTTTTAATTTTTCTTCCAGAGTTTCATTTTCCCCCTTAAGAACATTATTTTGTGTTTCTAGTTCTGAACATTTTTTTTTAAGGGTATCTTCTCTCTCCCTCATTTGTTCCTGCATCCACTCAGTTTTAAGCTGCAGCTCTTGTATTTCTTGTTCAAGGGTACCCTTCTCTTTTTCCTCTTGCCTAAGCACTTCAATCTCCTTCTCCAGTTCACGGATTTGAAGTGTCATTTCTTCAGATTTAGAATTTACAATAGACTGCTGTAAATCTTTCAGGTTTGTAATCTCTAAAATCAACTGATTTTGCTTTGTGATTAAGTTGTCCTTTTCATATTGCATAGCTTCCATCTTCTGACTCATTTCATTTTGTACTTCATCTAACTGCTGCTTATGGTGCATATTCAAGTTGTGTTTAAGGGTTTCCATGTTCACCATGTGCTCTTTTTCTAAGTCTTCTTTAAGCCTGGAAAGTTCCTCTTCATGACTAAACAGAAGATTTGTCCTCAGTCTCTCTAATTCTGCTTCTTGAGATTCTGCCATTCTGTCCAAAACTGCATCCTTCTCCCTTTCTAGCATTTCAAGTTTTATTTTGTAATTTGTGATTTCTGCCTCATGTTTTAATTCCAAATCCTTCCTAAATTCAGAGGCAGAAGCCAGCTGAGTTCTTAAATCTTCAATCATAAACCGGTATTTTTCAGCTTCATTTAATCTACATTCCAAATCCACTACAGTTTGCTTGGCTCTTTGAACCTGCTCTCTTGAAAAATTCAGTTCTTGAAGAAGATCTTCAATTCTAGTCTGTTGAAGAGATTTCTCTGTTGCAATAACTTCCATCTGTTGTGACAATTCTTGCTTTATTTTTTCCCTTTCCTTATCAGCATCCTGCAATTTCACATTCAATTCATTAATTTTAATATTCATTAAATGCATTTGATCCTTATTAGTATTCTCATTAAAACACAGACTTGAAGTTTGCTCCAATTCTACTTTTTGTTGCAAAAGACGCTGTTCTATTTCCACTGCATGCTGCTTAATTAATTCTTGCTTCATTTGTACAATCTGCTGGCCGTGCATTTCATCTAATTCAGCCTGAAGTTGTGCCAGTCTCCTTTGTGTTTCTAATTCCATTCTTTGCACAATGTCAGCTTCAGACTGGCTGTCTTTATAACATCTCTTCTGCAGTTCTTCCACAGTTCCCATTAATTGTTTTATTTCATCAGAACACTGTCTTTCTTTCTGTTTGTAGGTGGTAAGTTCAACTTTCATATTACTTATCTGCTGGTTCCTTAGGGAAATCTCTTCTTTTAATTCTTCGAGTAATTTGCTGACATCTGATAGTTTTTCCTTTAGCTGAAATGAATTTTTTTCCTCTTCTCCAAGTTTTGCTTCCAGCTCTTCAACTAATGCTTCCTTTTCTTGTAATTTACTCAAATCTTCCCCCTCTTTTTTCTGTTTTTCCTTAAAACAAAAAAGGAAAACCATGTTCTTATTTTTAGCTAATTATCTGGACATGTAAGAACAGTTACAGACTTAGCCGTTTAGTCTTTTTAGAAGGCTAGAGAGGCTATGTTAGTTATAAAACATAAATATAAGTTATTTGTTGACCTCATTTGGAAGTTTCCTGTACCCTTGGAATACTGAGAACCCATACCCTATCCATGTCATCATGCCCCTCCCCTATTCTTTCCAACCCCCAGTGTCTCTATCATTTTTAATAATATTTGCTTTTTTTAGGTGGTTTTAAAATGTTTTCCACGAAAGACAATTTAAAAAGTACACAAAGGAAAAAAATCATTCTTTGCTTAATGCAGAGAAGAATGTTCATGCAGATAATGTAATTTTTTTTCTAAAATAATGTCATCAATTGAAGGCATTTTAACACACGAAACATAGGTTCATAATTTGCTCTAAATATTTCTACAACTATATTAAAAATAATACATAACACTGACATAACATTTTCAGTTTGAAATTATAGATATATTATGTGTTAGTTAACAGAAACAGTGTCAAAAACTTAAAATTGTTGTTTGCATTCTATGCAGCAAACTCATTAATTGTGCTTTGGCTTTTTTATTTCAAAGGAATTACAAAATCCTGAAAAGTGTTTAGGAAAAGAGATCGTTAGAGTAAGGAACATACCATTTCATATATCATTATTTTCTCTTGGAGATGTGTAATCTGCTCTTCAAATTCTTCTTTCTTTCTTTGATAATTCTTAAGCAGACTTTCTTGCTCTTCTAGCTGTTGCTGATGTGAAAGTATCTGTTGCTTGGCTTGCAATAAATCAGCAGCTGTGCAACTATGGCTGCTGTTCCTTAGGGCTTCACTTGCCTGCAACTTGAATTTTAAAGAAATAAAACCTAAAATATATCAGGTTTTTCAGAAAACACTTGTGCTACATACAGAAACAGTGATCTTTACTTTCTTCTTTAATGTTACAAGTCAAAGATTTCTAAGTTCTTTTGGAGGAAGTCAAACATCCATATTCATTTGGGATGGCCAGCCAATAAAAAGATATTTCATATTAATTAAATACTCATGGTGAGCTAACAGTGTCTCAGATACATGTCTGTGGTATGTAGTAAAACTAACTAGCAGCAGCTATGGAGCCCATAATCCGATTTTCAATAATAAAATCTCAGGCTTCAGAATATAATCCACTTGAAGCTCAAAATAAGCTATATAAAGCACTTTAACAACATGAAATATTACAAGATTCAACTGCACCACTGTAAGGTGTAGTCTGTGTGCCTGTGGCACCTCAATCACCACACTTTTTAGAAGAAATGTCTTTCTGAAGCTTCACTTTGTTATTTAAACTACCTTTTAATAACACCACGAAGGAAGTTTTTATTCAAAAATATAAGGACTGGAGTGTGAAGCTGTGGCCCATGGAAGTTGATGGCTGGATATTTTGATTTCAAAGGGAACATTTTTGCCCAAAGCTCTGAGAAATAATTACCCAAGTTTTTTTCCCCAGGATGGGGAAAACTCCCACAATTCAGTATTTATCAGAAGCTATTACCACATAATAGGGAAGAAAACAGAGTAATATTTATCACCTTATAGTTATTATTCCGTACTGTGACAACAACTGTAGGACCAGGAAAATGACTGCTGACCTATGCTAGGAGGCTGATTCAAGAAAAATGTACAAAAATTTTTTCTGCAGGAAGTAGCTATTTATGAAGCCTCCAAAGTGACAACTATTGTCAAACCCAAATAATATTGGTTGCTGTATAACTTACATGCTGAAACTGAATTTGCAGTTTTTGACTTTGCTCAGTAAGCTCCAAGAACTCCCTCATGGTTTCATCTTTTTCTTTCCGTGCCTGCTGTAGGTTAGTAGTGAGCTGAGTGATAATGTCATCTCTTTTTTTGATAGCAGCTTCAAATTCTTGCAGCTGTAAGATAAAATTTAAACTATTAATGCACATGAAAACCACAGTCAAAAATACTAGCTGATTTTAGTTAAGTAGGACTAAATCATCCCTAATCTCTCTGTTAAAAAGGTGTCTCACTAGTATAGTTTTTATATTTTCACAAGCTCTATTTGTAAAAATTACAGAAAGAGGGTTTTTCCCCCTCATTGAACAATATATGATCTCTCCATAAAATATAGTTAACAAATAACAAAATTTGAACTTTTAAGAAGGTTAATTAGTTAAATATATAACTTGCTTTTAAAATAAAAAGTGTGGCCACATAAACAAACCATGATAAAGGAAGCCAGAATATCTACTAAAAGTGTTTCAGCAGTTTTGTACAACTACTCATGTTCACACACTTTTCCCACAATAAATGCAAGTTATATCATCTCTCACTTAAAGTGCAACAAACAGCAATCATTGTGCTAAAGCAGGTAATAGATACCATGCAGTATCCTACACTGTGAACCCAGGGAAATCATTCATAACTACACGAGCAAATCAGTTCAAGCTGCAAAATGGATAGAGCATATTTAACAGATGAATCTCTTGTAATTTGTAATGATGAAGAAATGATAAGACAAAAAATTCTTTGCCAACTGTTTTAATTTTTTGTAGGATTACACTCAAGCAGTCAGAAATTCTACAATATTGACTGGCAATACTTTTGTGTGCATTTATATAATCATGTTTCTTTCTCAATTTGAACTCACTTAAGGCTAGTGGAAGCCTCCTCTCTACATATGGCAAATTTCTTAAACCTTTAGTAATCTTCTGTAACTGCTTTGTTTACAATGTTCCCCAAAAAAACCTTCACCGACTTATATGCTCAATCTTGGCTGATAACATGGTAATGCTTCCAGGTAAAGTTCATTTTAGAACACTGGAGTCAACTCCTATTTAAAAGCACAGGCATAATGAAAACACTAAATGTTTGTTATAGTAGAGAAAATCAGGAACAGATCAGGAACTTAAGTGTGCTACACCTTTGCTTTTGCAACTGTTCAATGAAAGTGAATACATAAATATGTCAGTTCCAAAGCACAACATGTTATACAATTTCCAACTTTTAAAATTCAATCTCTGTTCTTGACAAAGAGACAGAAATAAAGCACACAACTATCTTCCCCACTCCCCTTTTACAATTCTTTTGTTTCTTCTGAAAAATAAACCATAGGCATTTCTCAATTGAGATACTATGCACTGCACTACTATAAACAAAAGTACACTGCAACAATTAAAATATTATTGTACCACAGCCCCGGACCCGAACATGCTCAATTTTGTTTTAGTACGTTTTTATTTTATTTTAAATATTGTAATTATAGTAATTTTAAAAATGCAAATATTTTCACTTTCTATTCTTTCAGGAAAAATTAACACTAGTTACAATCATCAGAAATACTTATTTTCTTTATTATGCTATGATTATGACTATTATATTTAGCAAACAGACACTAGACACAGCAATTAAAATTCAACACCAGACAAAGAAATAATAAACCACCTCTTCTGGGGCAGCCACTTAACTGGTGCTATGGTAGATAAAAGGACATTATTATCACAGATAAAACAATAATAATCATAATAATAACAACAACAATGCAACGGTGAAAATAACTGAATATTAGATTTTTAAAAAAATTTATAGTACTTTGCAAAAAAATAGCAAAATACAGTGACATGACCTGAATCCAAATTAGGAGAGAGACAAGTAAGACATAAAGCACAACAAAGCACTAATTTGAGTGCATTGCAGCACTAGCTTAAACTGGAAGAATATTCTTTACTTTAAAAATTAAATTTATATTCCAATGGTATGTTTAAAGTAAGAAATTATTTCCTGTAAACCCAAATTATTAGGTGTTTCAAATTAAAACATTCTGACACTGTTGGTTTTGTATTTCACACTGTGAAGTCTGACATACAAATACATTTTGGTTCAGTTACATTTTTCCTTAGGGAGTAAAACCTGAGGGTTTTTTTATTTTGAAGAAGCAGGAAGACATTAAAGTCTTTGCATAAGTAGAGAAGAATTAGGGCTTTTCTTGAAGAAAATTGTCTTTCCATTCCTAATTTGAAGTATCTCACTGCAAAGACAATTCGAATTTTAGTCACAAAATACAGAGAAAAAGGACACACAATGGAAATGCCATTCAAAGTAATGAAACACGTGGTATATGATTGAAAGAAATTACGTGTAATTAATTCTATATCACACACTGAGAGCATTCTGAACAGCTACCATTAGTGTGAACTCTTTCCAGTGAGGCTCTGCATTTTTGCATGTAACCAAATAGCAAGTAGAAAGCAACATAAGGTAATTATACCTGTTGCAATCCTTCTGTACCATAGGCTGCCCTCATTTCTTCTATCTCTCTGCTTAGTTCTTCAATCTCTTGTTGTTTCCCAGCCAACTGATTCTCCATCACCTCTAGCTGTGTGTGTGAGTGCTGCATTCCATGCTCTGAATGAATGTCTCCAACTCCAAATTCTTCTTCCTAAATCAATCCAAGTTCCTTTACATGCCAATTTTTATGTTTTATCACAGTAAATAAAGTCAAGCATCAAATTCTGTACCAAATGCCACCGTAGAACATTAACATACAATAAAGCATCAAAGATCTTATTGCCATGGTAACCTCCTTTGTTAGTATAATTCACACCTCAAAAGCACTGACAGAAAACATTTCTGTGAGTTGTGCTCTATAACCTCAGCCTTAATAGATGGATTAAATTGGCTTGCATTTCAAGTTTAAGGATACACTATATTAATACAGCAAACAATGCAGATGTGGAGCACAGCATGCAAAATAAAGCATTAGTCAGCAACACAGTGTTTGTTCTAAACAAATTGAGGAGTTTAGTATTCTCCATTAGTATTCTGATTCAATTTGCAATACTGTACCCTGATTAAGTCTGCAGGTATAGCTGTTCTTGTCACAAAACTGCAACCATTTACCTGTATAAAGACAATTTCTAAATACACTATTTTAAATAATGCTTGATTTTTATTTCCCACTTACTTGAATCTTATGTGGCAATTTATGGGAATTGTTATACTACAAACATTTATTTCATTTGAAATACAAAATAGCTTTCTACATAGCAAATTGCATCAAAGTAAACATAGATAACAGGTAAAATGCCCAAAATTACAAAAATAAACAATATTGCCTAAAATGAAAACCTTATTACCAATCAACATCTAGAGAAAACAAAGGAATTCAGATTTAAAGGTCAACGCAAAGCTTTATCTCTTAAATCATTAAAATACAGCACTGTTGCATTTAAAATTATATGTTTAATATTTTTATATATTACAAAACAGTTATGCTTTCTCTAAGATTTTTTACACACCACAAGATTTAGTCTTTCTGAAAGTCACCTATCTCTTCATAGGTGATGAAAGGCAGTATCATAGACTTTCATTCTCAATTTGAAGGAATTTTGTGAAATTGAAAAAGAGCAGAAATGATACATTTGACATAAGACATTTGAAAATAAATCCTCTTTCACTCACCTAACACTGCAAGCCCTTTCAGCTTCTATGAGAATTTTGGTTCTACTGACTGTACAAACCAAAACCAGCAAATCTCCAAAAGGCAAGCACAGGCCAAAGTAGTAGTTACAAGTAAAAAAAAAATCCTAATGAAAAGAACAGGCTGTGTACACATGAGTAACGATCAAACAGACAGGGAGGCTTTTAAAACAGCAGACCAATGTTCAAAAATGAGAAAGCAAGAACTTCTGCATTTCTCCTCAGAGCTCATTATTACATCAGAGTCTGAAACAAAAATAATGGTACTAGACATAGAAAGTCATCATAGTATTTCAGACTCAAATACTATGTTTAAATCAAAAAAAGAAGCTGTATTGCTCAGATGTCTGCCACAGCCTAGATCAGGACTTACTTACAAATAACTATCACGCCTCAGCAAATCAATAAGTGCACTGTTATAAATGGAATCAATACAGTCATTGAATTTGTATTAGGCGAATGAATAAATCTGCATTAGAGAATTTGCAAAGCTGACACAGTGCCCTTTCAATTTCTGATTTTCTCAGTAAAAATAAGACACCACAGAGATTACTACCTTAGTTTAGAAGGAATAAAGAAAATTGCAGCAAACAGCAGTCCAGGCAACTCACAGAGGCACTGTGTATAATTTGTGCATTGCCAGATGTTTGCTCTACGTTCAGACACACAAATGTCTACACAGTGCCTGGCACCAACATCTTTATTCAGATTTTGGCACATGTCCCAGATTAACAACACTAGTAGTTTAATAGAAACTACTATGTAATCCTTCCCTTCCCCTATGTAACTCCCATTTTACTTAGGCTTAATTGATAAAGATGCAGTGTACAATCACTGTAATCTACCACAGTGGATACACTTCTCTGCCCATGAATCATGGCTATGTGCTACTATCAAAGATACTTTATAACAAGAGCTAATAGGAATGGCACAAAAGTCTTATCTCATTAGCTGCTTCAGACTGCTCAACAGCTGAAAATTCTACAAAAGACAACTTAGAGAAGAGATTTTGCTACACACATTCAAATCAACTGTGTGGAACATCAGAAATCCTGCTCCATTTCATGGGAGCATAACTTTTTGACATCACGCAAGTGATGTACCCAGTAACATGGGAGTCCATGATTTTCTCATCTGATACCTTCTTCTTTCAAATGTCTTCTGGCAAAGTGCAAGTGGAAACACGACAAGGCAACAAACTGCACTGAAATCTGTGAAAAAAAAAGCCCAGCCAGACAGCCACAGCAGGGTACTGTGTTGAGGGAAACCTTGGGAGCAGCCTGGCAACCCCTAGCATAACAAATTCTGCTGTGTAAGAGCAGACAAATAGTTGGCAATGAGTTACTAGCTTCAAAATATCTTAATTTAAAACTAATTTTCCACTCATCTGAAAATATGAATTCGGTAGTTCAGATGCCAACTTGAGTGTCAGTAGATGGCTAAACAAGACCTGCAGGACTCCTGTCCTGACTTATGGTCCCAGTGATTTACCCATTTAGAGGTTTTCTGCAAGTCTATAAATGCTCTTCATGTAGATTCTTATAATTTCTTCTTTAAAAGCTTTGCAGTTCATCTTTAAAACTGAAACATTCTTATGCCTTAATTACTTATGATGTGCTTAGTTACATACCCCAGGAAACAATTAAACATTGAAAGAATCAAACCACATACCATTTTAACATAATGGAACAAAGAAGTAACAAGAGCGCTGGATAAAATTGCATGAGCAAATAACCACAAAATAAGAATAGATTAAATTTTACAATACATTACTCAGCAGTCAGTTTTGGTGAACAAACATTACAAAACAAGTGAAGGTTGTAGAAGTCTCAAAGGACATTATGTCTGATTGATCTTCCTTCCTTGTATTTTCAAAATAATTCACAGAAATATTATTTAGCATTATAAAGTAAAATATAATCTGTAGTCTAATGGCTAAAAATAAAGGTTTCATTTCTATTGCATCAGTTAATACATATGCTTAGGGCAAATGAAAGGAATTTTCTTTCTGAGCAAAAAGGAAAACCAACTTCCACCACTGGATTAAGGGAGTGATTCATGACAAATGCCACCAGAGGTCAGGATTACATTTATGATATCACTGTACCCTATCTAATGTTTCTTAGACCTTGGAAGACCAGAAATTGTATCTCAAAAATAGCAGTAATAATATATAATGTGTAACTACTTACAACATTAATACTATTACTACAGAGATTTCCCCCTATAAATAATAAATTCATGTTCAGAATAAATCAATACATACTGCTTAAAAGACTTGTTTGATTCGGTAGTAGAAACATACAGAAGTATCTGGAACATATTAAGAATTTAACCTTATGTTTTCTTTCCCCCTCCACCCTTTCTTGTACATTTTGGACACCTGATTCCTTCCTAAAAATTAATATTTAGACCTTGATCATGGCTTGTCAATGTTCTTAGCCTCTCCTGAATCTTCTAGTTATGTCACAACTGACTATATGAAACTTAGCTAAAATTAGCAATTAGGTTACCTTGGGAAAATGAATTTCAGCATATTTTGGGGGTTTTGCAGGGGAAGGTTTATACCCCATAAACAAAAATAACAAAAGTAACATTACAGCTGATATGAAACATGTTGAAAAATCAGCTCCTAAAATATCTGCATTCCTAAATGTGATGGCCCCCCATTTCAGATACCAACTAATTGTAATGAACTGGAATTAAAAAGAGTTTCTTAGAAAAGATGGCAAATCTGACCACTTGAGCTTGCTCTTCACCAGAGTCACGAGTTTTACCTCAGCGAGGTAAAAAGTCTTTTTGCAGGAATAAGAACTGCCTAGTAAAGCATCTGCCACTGCATTTTTTAGGAAATCTGTTATTTTTTTAAGGAATATTCAGATATTCCTGTTCTTTCTATTCCTGTTCTTCCTATTCAGCAATTCTATTCTTCTATGTCTTCGGTATCTGAAAATTTGCTTCCTAATATCCTCTGCAGGTTATCTATGTAAATCTTTGAAGAATGAAGTGTTTAGATGTGAAACTTCATGATAAAATGAGAGCTTTAAATTCAACTGAAACTGAAGCCCCAAAAACTAAAATCAGAACACATCCACAATTACCATGAGGCATTATACCTGACGTTTTCTGTATTTTGTTGCCCTGTGCAAAGACATGTTTTCTTCAGTTTTTGCTATCAGTCTCCAGCACTGCTTCCTACTGCCTCAGAAGTGATCAGAATTTCATCTATGTTTCATTATATATGTAGTATGTTTCACTTGTCAAAATACATGTGTATCAATGACATTGTCAAGTATTTTCAAGGGTTCATTCTTCACATACTGCAAATTCCATTTAAAGGTAATCACATACCATGGTGATGCATATTCTAAAAAGGTGCACTACGGTCATGGCAGCTCTTCAAAAGTATGTCTGCTACACTCTTGATGGCAAACAGTAATGAGATTAATTTGATTTACTTCATCCCCTCTTACTTGTTGCCAAGCTTAAGATTCTGGGTGTGTTTTTTCTAAACTGTTAGCACAGAGAACTGCAAAATAAAACCCAGACTGTCCCTATACAAAGTGATTGTTTGAGACATGAAAAATTAGATTTTCAAACTAAAACCAATTCCTATTTTGTTCAGATGTTCCCTGGCTATTTCTTGCTGGCATGTTCTTGACCAACATTTATGTGTGAAGTAGTTTACTCCTTACAAACATAACTGTTTCATCTGACAGGACCCAAGTTCCACACACACAATTACCCCACCAGCAGGGTGGAAGAGAGAACTGGAAGGGCAAAAGCAACTGAAATTCATGGGCTGAGACACAGTCAGCCTAATAAGTGAAAGCAAACAAACCAGCTAAACAACAAGCGAGGCACAGGCAATCACTCATCATCTCCCATCAGCAGACTGACACTCAGCCAGTCACTGAGGCTGCTTTGAAACTCATTAAAATGTAATCAACCTGTTAAATAGTCTCTCACAGAAAATTAGTAGAGATTATGCACAGCCAATACTCCCACGGCAATACAAAGCATTAATATGACCTTAAGGATGACACTGCTGCAACAGTTTATGTACACGCTGCATTATTTATTATAGTAGCCATCCCATTATGGAGTTGACATAATGCTTGCTTTAATGATACACTGATCATACCAGTAATAACATGCAACAGATTTGTCCATAGTATCACATTCTTTCCTTCTCCTTTTGAAAAACTATGCACAGCATTGCAGCAAACATGTAACAGAAAAGGTTGAAAGAGAAGCTAGGAAAAGCATTACTTCAGTCTTACCTCAGAACTGTAATCTTCTACTGTGGTGGAAATTTCACTTTCCGGCTAAAATAAAATATTAAAAAATTTACAATGATGGCACTCTAAAAACACTAAACAAGACATTTCCCATTTTGCAGTATTTGAAAACACCAAGATGTACAAGAATTTGATAAAGAGTATATGTACAGCAATGGTCGCCTTCACTTTCTGGAAATCCCAGCTTTATTAAAGTCATTTTGCTGTTGAACTGTGATCACAGAAACACTATAATTACCTGATAAAATCTTCACACACCTACAGGTGCAAAACAATATTTTGAAAATTTAACTTAATTTTCTGGGATTGATTTTTGCTTTTTTAAAAATATCTAAGAAGTACTATGAAAAGAACTTGTCTCTGCTAT
The DNA here is from genome assembly GCF_031753505.1 of Anomalospiza imberbis. Taxonomy (NCBI): domain Eukaryota; kingdom Metazoa; phylum Chordata; class Aves; order Passeriformes; family Viduidae; genus Anomalospiza; species Anomalospiza imberbis. Next base: position 129,143,335 of record NC_089681.1, read on the forward strand.
ATCAGTTTTATCTAATTAGGAACTTTGCTGGCTTAAGAACACAATCTTGTATAGAACATCATTTTCATATATGCAAAGCTTTTGATGTGGACTAGAATTTTAAAACTAACACGCATCCTTCAGCTTCCACCGAAACCAAGGGAAAATAAATGGACAAAGACTCAAATCTTGCGATCTAATGAAGTAGAGGAATTAAGGGAACAAAGCCTTAACAAACTGAGCATAAATGTGCCATGGTAGATACCTGAATGAAACAGTGTTATCTTGATGAACTACATAAACTGTATCAAGCTTGAGAATCAAAATGTTCATGGGAAAAGGTGCAAATTATGTATATAAGGTGCACTATCATGGAATAAGTGCACTTGAAGAAAAACTTGAAAACTCGAGAAGTGTCACCGTGAGTTAGAACTACTTTGGCAAAACTGACGTGCACATAACAGAGCTTGTCCAAAATTCACTTAACACACTAGCCAGCCTCACATTAATGTCTCAATTTTATATTGAGTTCTGTCAGGCTTATTTTCAAAGGAACATGGCACAGTTTGCTTTAGCAGACATAGATAAAATCTGGAATGTAAACTGTGTTCTGTTTTGGTTTTTTTTCAAAGTAGTCTACCACAAAGACCTCCTGAAGCTCTGCAGTTTTTACAATCCTAACAATATTGATCCTACATATTTTGAATCCAATATGCAGCTCCAGAATGTAATTAACTTAACCAAAGGGTATTTTTCATCTACAGAGTGCACAATATTATGTTATAATATTTATTTGGAAGTTAAAATTAATACAGTGTATATAATTTTAAAAAATAAAAACCAGGTCCACCTCAAAAATAAGACACAAACTGAAACAGAAATCAAAATAATGTTTTAAAACTCTAGGGTGACAAAAGTGTTTCTACTATGATATACAAAATTAGTATTTAACAATATTTCATTTTCACACAAATATATTTTATTCATATTATTTATATTTATATGAATATTTGTGTATATATACATTCATACAAAAAATTACATGTTGTTTGTATTCTATGTCCTTGGTCTAGGACAAAATCCTCTGGAAGAAATAAAATCAGCGAAAACCACTTTTTTTTTTTTCATAACAGAGATAACAAATATATGATTGTTATCTTACAAATTTTCATGGTTTGTTCCAATTCAGGAGCCTACACAAAGAATGATTAGAAGCATTCCTAGAGAAGCTCAGAAGAGTTACTACGAATGTGTATATATATAGCTAGATCAAAGAACTTTTCAAATCTTTATATACAGCATGAAATATAGGCACTTCTCCAACATGCAAAAAACAGGAACAAGTAGTACCGCTTCTTCAATAGTTTTACCTTGTAATGTTTTTAAATTATAAAACAGTCTCTTGTTCATAAGGAAGATGAAAAATGAATTTGTACATCCTGAGATAAACTACAGATAGACAAATCTAGTAGATAATTATAGAAAAAAGCTAAGAATTTGCAGGTTGAAGCTTAGGCTAGCGTGAGAATATATTAATTCTCATAGGAAGTTGATTTTTGAAAATAATTCTCTAGTTTTGTTATGGCAATTTGGTCAGATATGGTATTTTTTTAAAAAAGTTAATACATTGCTGCTCCTTTCTGAATACCAATCTACAATTCTTTAAAAATCCTGAAATATTTTTTACAAAATTGTCAAAAACACATAGTGCTCCATCAGTTTAGGTGTACAATACCTGTTAGCAGCATAAATAATCTTTCTAAAATGCCAACTTCAGTTCTGGATCTAGATAGTTCTTTGCATGTTAAAACCAAGTATTTTTGCCAAGGGATTCTGTGATTTTAAGGACAGAAAGATGGCCAAATGAAATCCAGTTAAATGTACTGTCTCCTGTGCTAAAGGGATCATCCAAACTGTGCTAAAAACCAGTTAAAGAGAATTAAATCCTATGAGCTCACACCCCAGACTGTAAGACTTCATGTTATTCTTTTGCTATCAGAATCTGTAGAATTACAAACAGTCAACATTTTACAGGCAGTCATCGTGCCCTCCAAGCAGCTATGTTACTTCCTCTGGCCAACTTTATTTCAAATACAGTTCCTTCCATTATCAAGCTACCTGTTCTGTATGCTTCAATTCTTCTTTGGTCACAAAAGTAATTAGGTTTTACAAAACTCATTTGAGACACAGAGGTCCAGTTTCAAAGGAAATAATTTTTTTAAAATTCTTACTACATACTCTTAGCAACACAAAACACATTATCCTTTTGACAGGATAACGCCAAGAAGGCTATTTATCAGGCCTCTCAATGCTTCATGGAATTTGAAGCAGGTATTTGTTACACCCTCACAGTTGTTTTGCACGTATCCTATTAACTATGTCCCACAGCATTTTCTTGCTGCAAACAGTTACTCTCTTCTGGCAAAATACTTAAACACCTTATTTAGTATTTTCTTCACTGACAATGTAGTTGATTGCTAAAATACATTGAAGAGATATCTCAAAGATTCTTTGTAGGCAACTATCTCCATCAAGTCTGAGATGGTACCTTTAAGGATAAAAGTATTCAGGAAATTTTAAAAAGTTCTGTCTACATACTTCAGAGGAAATAAAAGATGATACAAAAAAAAAGGAGTATCAGCCTGTGGAATACAGCAGGCCCATTTTAGAGTAACTTGTTTCTGTATTCAGTTAAGCACTGCTCAAAAGTCATATTCTTGAACACTGGACACCCAACAATACCCCAGGATTCACAAAAGAACTCATATACAAAATTGGCCACAAAAACTGAAAAGCAATTTTCATATTTCTTTGGAAAAATTCCATAGGTAACAATAAAATGTTTAGCAAGAACCTACATACAGTTGGTTCTAACCTACTCCAATTGCAATAGATGAAGGCATAGACTGAATATTCACAGAACAGAATTCTACCTGAAGGAAACTACTGACTTTTTTATGACCACAGTGAAAACTGTCACAAAAATGTAACTACAAAAGGCTAGACTAATTCTTGACCAAGTTATTTTGACTTGGTCATTTTCAGATGGGTTTCTAGCAATTCATAGAGGACCACAAATGAGTCTAATTAAGGAGACCACGACTAGAAGTGAGGCACATAGGGTGTAAACAGAATATCCCAGAAGTGAAACCCCCTCTTTAGGTCATCCTGAACATTACGGGCCTTTAATACTTCTAGAACATTCTGAATATGAAGGGCTATTCTTTTATATTGCCTTATCATGTCTTGCTTAGCTCCTACTATCAAAAACTATTCAATTCCCTAGTAATTTATGACCCACACCTATTTACTATGATCAAATTTAAACTGAGGGTGTTTTAGTGGAGATAAACTGCTGCCAAAGCTGAATATAACCTGCAGCGAGGTACTGAACTCTGCAGTGTGTAAACCTCTGACGGTATCAGAAAACACCATCAACACTGGTAACCTACACATTCAATTAGGTTTCTATTCTTTCCTAACATGGCTTTATAAATGTTTAATCTGAAGTGAAATACCCTGTAATTGCAGAGACCATTCTCCAATATAGGTAATTTCGGTGCCAGTAAATCTATTATATACGAGTATATACAGAGATAAAGGAAGACATAATACCAGAGGTTGTCTTATGAATCGAATAAAATTGGTCAGTTATCCTGGCAATTTTCTGGCCAGATGGTGAATAGAAAGAATGACTGGCTTCAATCAGAACCATATGCTGCTGAGAATTTACTACTTTCTCTTGTGGCACTGATTTTACTACTGAACAGATTATTTCCAAACAATTGCTTTTATTCCTTCTTCAATTTCAAAACATGTTTCAATGGATGCTATATTATCTGACAATACTGGGCTGATTTTTACTAATTTATCCATTTTTTTTCAATTCCTCCACCTTTCTGTACATCCCAGAATAGCTCTTTTCTATTCAAAGCCCTTAGCTGCACTTTGCTTTCATGCTTCCACCACAGGATTGTCTTACCACATTCACCACTTACGCCTTTTCTCACTGAGGCATCCTCTCTGTTTCTCCATACTGCTTACATACTTTCTTATTTCTCTCACTTTTCTTCATCAGTTCTCAAGAATCCTATCCAGTGTCTCCTTCCTAATCACTTGCTGATCCTTGTCTGTCAAAATCTCAGACACTAACAACTGGAATACCTTATAGAAATCAAACAATGAACATGAAGCTTTACCATGCACTTCAGTTAACAGTTAAGCTATTCTAAAACTATTACCAAAAGGACCTTTAAAAACCAAAAGACGAGCTACTAATCCAACCTTAGTTAATTAGCAGGTATTCTTCATCACAGAACGTTGAACTTTTCTTTTCTAAGAAGCTTTGTATAATAGCTTTTACTACCCAGGTGACTCAAGGACAATTTTACTGTGACACAGGTTAATTTCTTTTACTTTTCTGGCATTAGGACATTCTTGCAAAGCAGTATGCTCCAATCCATTGTTTCAAGGCTTCCCAGAAATGGTGATCTCAGCAATTATCTACCTTAGAAGTGACTTTTGCTTTCTTCCATTTTTAATTGCAGAAGTCACAAAAACAAGCAATCTTAAACCCAAGATTTTAATTGATTCCAGTTCATTTTATGATGTGGTCTAGGTTATTTTTACCTCTGTATGGAAAAGGACACTATGAATGTCAAGACCTAAAGGACACTATGGATGTCAACACCTAAAGATATCAGGGTACAGCAGAATAAAGACAAAAAATACTCTCTTTGTGGAAACAAGATAAAAAGCATTCAACATGAAACAAGAGACCAAATAAATACTAACTGGCATTTCTCTAAGAAATCTTGTAAATTGTTCCTCCAACAGTGGATGGAAACCTTAGAGATTACAAATGATTTCAGATGGAATGTAAAATGTAATGGCTAAACAATGGTAGTTCTTCCAGAGTTCTTCCAATTAGTTTCTGCAATTGAAGAGAACACAGGGGGATAGAGGAATCCACCCTCAGGAACACAGAAGGGGGAAAAAAAGGAATTGTATGACTGCAAAAAACCATCTTTGTACTCTAAACACTTTTGTCCTCTCTGAAAAGAAACTCTTCTGCCTTCACAAGGGAAATAAGCTCTCAGAGGAGTATATCTCTTCCACTTTCTGTTATTCATATTGAGTAAGAGAACCATTTTTTACTTATATTTGGACATGCAAATTCCACTGGGGACTTAAAATCATACTAGAAGAACTGCAGGGAGGTAAACTTCCACCCACAAAACTACCACAGAGAAGCCCAGCCAAGACTTTTAGATAGACAGCCAGTATAGTCAGATGTTCTGAGTCTGTATTTTGTGGTACAAAAAGAACAATTCTAAATATCAGTTCCAGTAAAAGATGAAATAAATAAGTAGAATCAAAGTTTAGCCAGAAAATGATCCTGCATAATGCTTCAAGTAATCCTGTTTCACTCTTCTGACACAGCAACCTACAACGACTTAATGTTGGGTGAAAAAGCAAACAGCTCAAAGCTGTAATTCTCAACAGCAGAGATTAGCCTGAAACTGCCTATTACAGTGGCTGCCATTTCAACTCAGCAAGCTCCAATCCAATTACTGTAATACAGGCTCTCTGTCCAGTTCATTGCACTTTTAAGACTAAAACCAGTAAATTATGAGATTCACTGAAACACTTTCAGAGTTTTTCCTCTTCTATTAATATTGCAAAGACTTTAGCAATCACCTTCCAACTACAAAATACCGATTATTTATTTAAGTAATATGAGTAGGGAGGCTACAGACCATATTTAACAAAGAATAATGCTCTCCCAGTTGGGAGAAGGGTGTTTTTTGTGGAAGTGAATACTGGTTTAAAAGTTACTAAGTAACTCAACAGAGTCAAATTACAAATTTACATGATTCTAATGCTTATTCTTTTAAAGCTACAATTTAAAAAATAAAGAAACAAACCACCTCACCTCAGCAAACCAAAAACCCCAGTGCATCTCCATATTTATTCATTTAAACAAAAGATAAGTTGCTTTGGGAGTAAGACAGACCTCAGAAAAATCATACCCCCATTTTAAGATGTATCTATGCATACAATCTTTAGCAAATGCAATGCAGATATTTTTCCATTTCTAAAATCACCTATGTATCGTACTGTATGCATTTAGAGGCCAACACAGGCCACTAGGACCAACCTGATCTAATTAGACCAGCTTTGAACACAGGATCGGACTAGACGACCTCAAAGGTCCCTTTTAACCCAAGTTATTCTATGACTCTGTACTTTACCCTGTTTCTCCAACTGTACAAGAGATATTTATCCTAACAAAGGAAATACATTAGCAGAGTCCATCTGCAACTTCAAAATATACTTGATCAAGGAAATTACTATATAGAATTGTCATATTTATGCAGACTATTGCATTATTAAAAGAACAGTTTAAGTGGTTCTCTCTAAACACCTCTCTTCCCTAGCAGTCCTCTCTCAATAGCTGTAGATAACCTGATTCATTTCATAAAATACATCTTTCTCTTCTCCTAGAAGGCAAAGAAGTCATATCTTCATCTAAGAAAATAGTTATTCTGTTATCAAATTTCTTACCTCCTCCAGGAAAACCTGAGTTCAACAGACAGTTTTATTGAGTTACTACAGTTTTGAAGTCTTAAGATGAGCTTTCTAAGAATTAAAAGCTACATATTAAAGGCACATACCTACAAGGCTCAAAATATCTACTATATTGATATATATACTGATATATCTATTACTGATATATATAATCCAGTATACTATAGGCTTAAAACTGTAAAATAAATGGATCAATTACTTTACAAGTTTTCATTTCCATGTATGATTTACTCTGTCTGCCTCTCCACCTTGGTAAGTTTGGGGTGTTTTTTTTTAACAAAAATGCAAAAACATTTCAAAAAGTGTAATTTCTCAGTTAGTCCTCAGTTGCTGGAAATTCAATAATGGAGCCAAAATCATTACAAATGGTCTATCCCAGCACAGGACTGGCAAGTCAAAATGCAGAGCATTCATCTGTACCACATCTCTCAAAAATTACTGCATTCATCCGCACAGAGCTGGGAATTTGCATTGAGATGCTTCCTCAGAATGCCACTCATGTCATTGTAGAAGCACTGGTTTCAAAAATGGACTAAGTTATTCTGTAAATAGTATCAGCCTTTCTTGTCCCTTCTATCTGTAATGACATTACATGAATTCTTGTCCACTCAGAACTAAATTGGACTGCCAGTGTATGTCACACAGCATCTTCCAAACTTCCCAGAGCATGTATTTTCAGCCAATGGCAATTAGGATTATATTTCACTAAGTAATAAAAGTAGAGTAACTGTTCACCAATCTCATAAGCCACCCAGTTCTCAGTAGTGTTTTCTAAATTCATTCCTTGTCTTCATTAACCAGAGAGACTCAGATTACATCATGAATACAAGAAAGATGATTAGTTTTGCATTTTGGTGGAGCCATAAGTGCAGAAATCAAAAATCAACTTCAATTTGTAACTTCTAATAAAATTAATTTATGCACATTTAAGGTGTATAGCAGTACAAAAACACTATCCATTCTCTACAGGGAACTGACTACAAGAAAAAAAATTATGCCAGCAGGCAAATAGAAAGTGTCTTCTCTGGACATACTAAGTAAGACAGAAGAAGAAAGGAAATAGTGTGCAAAATCTCATCCAATTCCTTTATTTCCACTCTCAAAATGAATAGATTATTTTATGCCCACTCACCCCCAAAAGTGACTGCTTATAGCCTGAGACAAACTTACCTCAATGGTGTAAGCTGGGGTGTGTTTAATAATTTCTCCACTATGCAAAGTCCTGATAATAGCAAAGTCAGCAGTAGCAGCTCCTCCCCTTCGACTGCTGCATGAGGATATTTCATCACTTCGAGATCGATCAGTTTCAATCCCATCTTGTATTGATTCTTCATCTTTGATGCTTGCTGTTTTCTTCTTCTTTTTCTGCTTCTTTGATCCATTTTGACCATCAGTTTGTGCCTTCCGCTGCCTAAACTGGGCAAGCTGTAGAGAAGACAAAATCTTGTTAAAGGTGCAAGTTTTCCTCTTTATTACTAATGACATCCTCTACAAAGCCTTACCCACTATTCTACATAGAGCTTCAAATTAATCACTAGTGAAAACAAGGTGGAAGTTAATATTGCATATGTGAGACAGACCTAGATTATTTTTCCATTTACGTACTTTGCTTTAACAAAATCTTAAATGTAAGCAACACTCAGTTAATTAACTCCTTTTTCAGTTTCATACTCGCAAGTTACTGTTCCACAGACTAATACCTAAAAATCAAAACATTCAAAGGTAAAGGGTACAAATGTCATTATAAAGGACAAATGCAATGAAATAACCTGATCTCATTTTTCAGTTTCATAGGAACCTTAAAATAATTTACAGAAATTCCTTTTAATTTTTATTTCAGAGACAGATAAAAGCAAACTTCTCTTCAAGCAAGCATCATACAAATTTTTTTAAAAAGTTTGCTATAACACAAAAAGCTGATCAAGTTAGTGAAAACACAAAGAAATAGCAAAGGGAATTATTAAGGGAATACTCTAAAACCAAAAAGTGAGCAGATTACAAGACACACTACCTTGTAGCAAAACATGCTGATGAACAAAAAGTCACAGGTGAGCCAGGCACACAGTTTAAAAACCAATTAGTATGTAAGCTATTCAAATACAGTAAGACACTGCCTTTTGAAGAGCTTATCACTTTTAATCACTTTACAGTGGTTTACACAAGAAAATCCATTTAATTTTTTTTTTCTTTACAAGAACAGAAGTTTTGTTCAAATAAATAAAATAAGCACACTGGGGTTTTCCAATTAAAATTAAAAACTAAAAAAATCTTATCAATAAAATCTGAAAACAATAATCATTACTTTTCAATTGAAGCATCCAACATTAAGTACTACAATACATTTCATAAATGTAGCTCCAATGTAAAGCATACAAATAAAGACCCCAAAGCTTTAAACTTTCAACATCAACTAATACTCAAATATCATGGGTTTTAAAAATAAATATGCTGCAATTGTAAGAAAACAAGTATAGAAAAGATAGCATATTTGCTCATGATATTCACCAGTCGAGAAAGCCAAGCTTCCATCCAACTTCTTCAGGAACACCCAAACCAAACAGGACACACGGATCCCCCTTCCCAGTCACTGTTTGGTTACAGTGCAGGATGTCACCTGAAGGGCTTTCTAGTTCTCATCTGGCCCCAAGAGAGCTGAGAAGCCCCAGTCTAAATGCACCGCTGAGAGATCAGTTCTGACTTGTGGCTGGTTTATGCTTTTGTCCCTTTATTTGTATTTCTTTGTGGGTTTCTTCAGCCTCCTCTCCTTTCTTAGGACGACAGCTTGGCATATGGCTCCTGCTCTGTTTACAGGAGGAGGACCTCAACATGTGCTGAGCCAAATATGCTCACCTAAGTACTTAATACTTACCTCTTACCTACTACTTTTCTAATTAGTTCAACTTCGTGATTTTTTTCTATTTTTTAAATATGTATCTTTTGTTATTTCACAAAAATCCATTAAATTAAAAAATTCTAAACAAGAAAAGAAAGAATAGTCTCCTTCTGCTTTAAAGTTTAAGAGGAAAAAAAACCCAAAACAGCTAACCAACCATTACCAAACACAACTAAAGAGAAATATAATTTCTCAAAATTATTTTGTTTCTCAAAAATGGGAAGGGTAAAGGTTCCAGTTGTTCTGTTAGGATATTACTACATTCTCCTAAAACTATAAGTTTATCTCAATAAAATTAAATATTTTCAGTTTATCTTATCCAAAAGAAAAGCAGAATTTGTTCAAATGTCCCAATGACAGAAAGCAAACAACCTGACTTCAAGTGTAACTACTCAGAGATTTTGCTTCTTCAAATGTTTTATTTCTGAGTAATAAATTACATGTAGTTCCACTGGTCAAGAACTCTGTTCCCCATCTTGATTGAAACCTTCTGTAATGGAAAGCTAAGTTGGCTTTTTTAAAGCAGCTTTACAGTCTTTATTTGTCTACAAAATTAGATGTGTAGCTCAAGGACAAATGAATTACTCCTAGTCTCTCCTCAAGTATTTTGCATATTTTAACTGAAGCATCTGGGCATGCCAGATTTCCCTCCTTTCAAAATTAAGTTGTCGACTTTCACTTCTTCAGAATTAACAGATTAAAATCTACCATGGCAGTTACAAGCAGATCCTATTTTTTTCTTTCTGTTTAAACACTGACAAAGATGAGCACATATGAAAGCTAAACACATGTGAAAATGAAAATGTTACATTTTTGTATTACACAAGTTCTCAACTGACAAATTCCATATGAGGATCTAGGACTTTGGAAATAACTGCACAAGTAGAGACAGATGCATGCACAAATCAGAGCACTTTTAACCCTACACATTCAGGTACACAAAGAACTGTCCAGCTACTAATGCAACATAGTTTAAAATTCATATTTTTAATCTAATTTTAAAAGCTAGAAATAAGAGAAGCAGCACAGCAAAAAGCTACTGCTGACCAAACACATTCTGTGATGCTTACATCAAAGCAGGGGAGTCTCAGATACCAAATTCCTTCTCATGAACTACAGTCGAGGATCTATCATTGTTCCAATGACAAGCAGGGAAAAGTCCACCAGCAGTCATGGGAGCCAAGGAAAACAAATTCTTTAGAACTAAAATTTTCAATTAAAAATACTTCCAGATTTTGTATTTCTAGAAAAATAGATTTGTCCATAGTGAACAAAATGTGAAACAAATACACACTGATACAATGTCTTATCCTGTCTTCCAGGCACACCAGCTTAATTATGCCACAACTAAGCTTGTGGAGAACTTAATGCTGCTCCCATCAGTTGTGAATCTGCAGTTTTAAAACAATTCAATGTCAAGTCTGTGCTGAGTTACAAAAATTGCAAGGAAAAGCCAAGTGTGTAAACACAGGAGGCACTCGAGGAGGAAGGATGCAAAGAAACAAAAGCTGAAGGACATTCAGAACAGGCTCTCTGCACTGATACGCCTCTGAGAACCAACACAGAATGAGCACCTTTCATGGGAAATGGGAATGGGAAAGCATCGGGAACACAGTCAGCCAGGACCCACTTAACACATTTTTAGCACACATGAAAACCAATCCAGAGCATTTTTTAACACTATTCACCTATCTGTCAAGACATTTACTCCAGCTTCTGCCATCATGCTGATAAATCTTGCTTGGATCCGGCAAGCAGTACTGAATCCCGTTAAAAATTTCATCTGTATTTTTCAGTAGTGAAGAACAATCAATTTTGCTCCTTGACTCTCAGCTTTTGCAACTAAGTAAACTAACAACTTGCAATTCCCAGCTCACAGGTTTTTTCAAGTCCTGCTTCTGGGCAAAAACCCAATACTCTTGGAAACAGGCGTATTCACTTCACAGCATTTAGAAAAAAATAAATTATTGTCTGAAATATTTCCATCAAATATCCAGTGTACAATGAAATGAGAATGAAAATATGTTTCTTTTAATGCATAAAAAGGGACAATAAAATTGTGCAGGAAGAATTACTTGTTTATTTCCAGAAATGCCATTTACAACAGCTACTCAGCTTTCCATCAGTTTGAAAAATAGAAAATGGATATTAGCACTAAATTCTGTCACAAGATGTTGTCTCTTATAAACAGAAAAACACTGAGAGTCACTGGACTACAACAGAGAGCATCATGCAGATTGACAGTGGGTATACTTTCCAAAATCATTTCCCACAGCATAAGAACAATTGAATAGAACTTAGGTATTTAGATGATACATGCATTTATCTAGTTCTAATTATAACTTCCTACTCATTAATCCCAAACCAATATACTAGCATCAATTGCCTCATCACAGACTGCACCAAAACTACCAAAACCCTGGTACAAGACTATCTTCACTTTTAAATGCCAGTATACTCCAACTGGCAGAAAGTCAGAAATGTGGAGAAGAATCAATCGCTATTAGGAACTAAATACTTATCCTTGAGACAGAAGGGAACTAACTTGCAGAGTGGAGGGGATTACTTGTGTAAATCATGTCAGTTATGACAGATAATGTACTGCTATAATTACAACAGCAGCATTATTTATTTATTCAGCTACCTTCAGCAGATTCTGACCTTTGGCACTTCTGCCAGCAATCTGGACTGTTGGTTAACACTGTCCATTGATTAGTTTCAAATATGGTCTGACTGAACTATTTCTAGAGTAAAAGTCCAAGGTAAAATAAAATTTGGCTCTAACATAATGCAAAACGTAATCTCTTAAGCACTTAAAAAAAAGTCTGAATAAAAGCTGCAACATTTAATCACTGCCTATATACCAGTGGAAGACATTACTGAAAAACATCCCTGAAAATCAATGAAGCTACATTTGTAAAGCATCAATAGCTATATTTTTAGTTCACATGCATAAAATACTTTTTAGAACAGAAGCACATTCAACATCATTTAAAACTGGATACTACTTTATGAACGTTTGTTATTCCTTAACATTCTCAGATAATGTAACAGATCTGGACAGCCTTATTTTAAGAGGTATTACAGTTAACAGAATTTGAAAATGCTCACTGCTTCCAAAGAAGGATGTTAGGAAATAATATAAAATATATTTGCTGTAGTTACTGTCAAAAAACCCCTTCTAATTGTGAAGAAATCCACAGGTATAGCACATCCTGTACAAGTACAGCTGTACAGTCACACTTCATGTACCTGTACACAAACATTAGATTCAAACTTCAACTTTCTAAAATCAAACTCTTCTCTAATTCATGGCTACACAGGCACTTCTTACAGAAAGAGCAGGGTTTGTACATCTCTCCCAGCTTGAGTACAAACCCTTATTTCTTTTTTTATATTAATTTACGGAAAAAGTATAAAAGGATGAGTCACAAACTTACAGACTGACAACAAAAAGTAACCTCAGACAAGCTGCTACAAGAAATAACTACACTTTTTTATTTTTACACAGTACAAAAAGAGCATGAATGGAGATCCACATCATGATTTTGCATTTCTCAACTACTATAACTTCAAAAGATGTTCCAGACACTGCTGAAACTTCAGATTAATATGTCCTCACAGACAGGGACTTATTCTTTGCCAGAAGTTCTAAAACAGTCTGGTGTCCAATGAGAAATGCTCTGTGCCAGACCAGGTCATACTTAGATCACTCATCCAATGTAAGAAGACAAGGACTTCTGAATCTTCTGGACTGTAGCTAAAACAGTAGTTAATGGCTGAAAGACAAACTGACAGCCCTGTAATATTTTTTATAGATAAAACTGAATACATCTTAAGCAAGTTCGTGGACCACAACAAATGGGTGGAAAGTAAGATACAGAAGAAGGAAGAACCACCACACAATGAGACCTCAACGTGCTGGAAGCCGAAGTCAACAAGAACTGCATGTGAGTTAATAAAAATAAACCTCATGTCCTGCACCCAGGATGGAATTATCCCACATCACAGTAACAGCTGGGGACTGACAGGGTGGTGTGTAGCTCTGCTGAAGAGGACCAGAGAGATAACTTGGCAAGCTACCCCAGAGTGAGCAGCATGCCCTGGCAGCAATGAAGAGAAACCATTAAACTTTGAAATTACTCTCAATGCCTACCACAGAAAATTACTAAAACATCAGTTTGGTGATTAAATACTTATGGCATGACTGAAAAGCCTCCAGGCAATCATGTTTTGTAGAAGAGAATTTGATAACAATAATACCGTTTGTTATTTGAGACTGCCTTACAATACAACAGAAAAAGCCCAACAAGCCTAAAAAACAAATCCTGGCTTCAGTGCTTCAATGCAAACGCTTTATCTAAGTGTAGAAAGCATATTTTAAACTTTCTATTTAGCAGACTGAAAGTCTCCACAGGAACAGTATCTGCAACTGAGCATAATGAGGGTAAGAAAAAGTGAAATAGAATTTTTTGTTGGGTGTTGCTTGAAACTTTCCACCAATGCAAAAGGCACAAATTTGCCTCAGAAAGGTATAGTTACTCTGCATATAGAACAAGTGCTACAAAATCCACTTTAAGCTGCACTTGAATGCATAACATGCATTGTGACAAACTGTATTGTGTAAGTGGTAACTACGATATATCCCAGACCCAGACAGACTCTGGCTGCAAGTACACAGCAACACTTGGATATATCATGAAACTCATCATGATAGATCATAACCAGTCCTGTGGTAGTAAGGCTCAGGCTTTTCTAATGGTATTGCTCCTAATCCCCAATCACTGAATGATAATAAGGTATACATTCTGGAAGATTACTGAGAGTGAAAGTGAAACCAAAATATGTAGCCTGAGACAGACTGCCCCCTTGTCTTAAAAGATGAAGGACTAATTTAAGAATCACATGCCCTAGTGATAGGTCAAGTGCCTACTCCCTTTGACCATGGGTAAGTAATTATTCCTACAGAAGATTTCAGCAACATAAAAAGAACAAAAAGCAAAGCCCTGAGGTGAGATTTGTTTTGATCATTTATTAAGCACATATATGTCCCAAGAATTCTTGACTGGGATGTTCTGCAAGCCAATGGTGACAAACTAAAAAGGCCAACCTGAATTTGAAATTTTGACATGGTTTAGAAGTTGGACATTTGCTGTGGTTTAAGCTTATCCATCCCACCTTACCCTGGACAACTGAAAAAATACCTGCCATAATCTCTCTCTCTCCCTTGAGAGAGTCATGGAGACAGCAACATTGAGGTTTAGGCAGTAAATCTCACCTGAGCTGTTTAAAACTCATCTGCTGCTAGGCTATCAAGCTTTGTAAAAGCTACTATGTCCCCTGAAGAGATGTTGAACAGTTAACTGGTATCAGAGAAGAAAGTGGCACTTTGTCACTTTTGTCATATATTCAGAAGGTCTAAGCACTAAGGGTTGTCTTGGCAAAGCACTAACTCCTGGAGTATAGGTAAGTTTATAGTACCTGCTTCTTCTAGGTTCCTGATGTCTATACTAAGTAAAGGATAACTGAAAGTAAGGTGAATGAAAAATTGCCAGCACCAATAATAAACAGATGTCTTCTTAGTGACGTCTACTGATTCTATTCTGCTAATCAACAAATAAGAGAGTATCACAACTCTTTTCAAATCTGAAAAGAAAGACAAATGAGCAAAAGAAGATAAATGAGCAGGCAACCTGCAAATACTTTAAACATATTATGTCACGTAGCTGAAAATCCAACTTGTAAGTAAAGAATTAATGTTCTTTGCAAGTTTCAATCTGCTTATCTGTTGAGCCAAACAGAGCTTTAGGTTATTTGCTCTATTCAACAGATGCTGAATTTACTAAATGGGAAACATTAGGCTGAATGAACAAGAAATAATCACTCAGAAATTAAGAATTTTCAATCTACTGATTTTTATGTTGCACCCACAGCCAGGTTTTCCCAAATAGCTTGAATGTCCTTAAATTGTCTCCCCTTATGAAAATTTAAGTGGCTCATGAGTATTACTTGATGATAATAAGCATAAGACAATTTCCAAAGAAGAAATCCTAGTATCTTCCTAAATAAAAGCTTGAGAGTCTTTCAGGTTCAGAGCTAGCCATTCCTTTGGAGTCCTCTGAAGAAAACCACTGGGATCACCAGAATTTACAATTATAGATAGCTATGGTATCTTGAAGGACAACGCAGGACAATGAGAGGAACAGCACCTCAGGCAATTCTTTTTAGTCTTTATCAAGTTAAGTGTACTGTTGGCAGTGCTAATTACCAAGGGCGCTGAACTGGAATGAACCCCGCCAGATGGCACTGTGAGCTGGAAAGCCTCAGAATTATGTGTGGTTCTGATCTGGTCTGCTCTTCCCCATCCCAAGAGTTTAAATAAGAACAGATCTAGGACCAGCTAAGTTCATTACAGCTGGGTTATTTTCTAGACACAGAATGGAAGTTAAGTGTATGAAAATTCACTCTAAGTCAGATTACAACGACTGACACAAGTATACCAAGCACATTTCAATGCTGGACTGCTTCAACAAAAGCAATGCCTCAAAGTAACTTCTAAAATAATTGCTCAACTGGCCTTTAACTAAACTGCTTGTACCTAAATGATTTATATACTGATCCTACTTACTTTTTAATTTTACTCTTTTCATATTGAATGCTGCCTCTCTGGTGATATTGAGGGCCAAAAAAATCATATGACCCACCCTGGTACTGAATGCCCCCAAAGCCAAGAGGAAATAACTGGATTGGGACAAGCTGTTAGAGACAAAAATGAGAGGGCAACAGAAGCTTGTTTCATGCTGCTTTCTGAAAAAAACACACATCATCCATACTTGAAGCCTAAAACATTAGGATCTTTGGCCAACCAGGCTAAAGGCGCTGACATAAAACCAAGCCTCATTTACTCTTCATGAAGGGATGAGGATCACCAGTTGGGTGCTGTCTCAAAGGGCATTGTCTACCAGTTACTTTTGCCAAGTTACAGAGGCTCAGTAACAACAGGAAGGCAAAAGAGTTACGCATCAACAGAAAGGCACTCTTGCTCCACCAGGTTTCTGTTTAACACCAACTTTTAATTAAAAAGTGGATCCTGAAATATTCTTCAGCTAGGCTGAAAAAACCCCACATGGCACAAAGTCAAGTCTTCAATGTCCCAAAACCTTTTGAAACAACTTTTGGAGGGGAGGTGGGGAAGTAGGAGGACTTATCACAGTGTTAACAAATGGATTCACAGACATGTTAAAGAAAAATGTTTCTTCCTCTACTCCCTAAGCTTTTCTAAAATAATCCAACTTGCCATAGCAAGTAAATTCCAGGACAGAGCTAAAGTTCTGTCAGTAAGTTTTAATAATGGTGATACAAATGTTACCAATTATTTCAACTTTTATAAAAGAATGAGGGAAGAAAGATTTTACTGTTTTGCTAAATTGAGAGTTTTTAATAAGTTTTATGATGTTTTCCACTAATTTTTGAACTAGAATACTTCACTGCTTTGCCATGTCATTCTTCACATCTCACAAACGTCTTTTGAAAATTTGCACCCAGAAGATGGCTTTATATATTAATTCATTCTTAAAAGCTCTTTCTAATATTAGATTCTCTGAAAGCATTAACTGTTTTCCATACAGTTACAGTACTATTCACTGGACTGTATGAACATGTTATCCCACCATCCTTTAGAAACAAAAGTATCAATATTTATCTTCAGGCACTTTTCTGAGGTGTTTTTGGTATCCACATAAGGCTATGGGTAACTTCAGCTGTGGCATCCATGTAAGAACAGTAAGCTCACGGAAGTGCAGGACCCTAAACAAGCTATAAACATAGATGAGATTCTATTAACTGAAACAGCTGCTGTTTTAAAGGTGTACATAAGTCTACACTATGATCTTAGTATCAGTTTCCTATGAATGAAAGCACAGGATGTGATATGTTTTGCTGACACAAACAAAAGACAGACTTTAGAATGTGCACAGAAAATTCGATCTCTGGTGTTTTAAGTCAAGCTATCAAATGATCATATCTTAGTAACACTTAACAGCTGAACAGTAAGTGGTAGAGGCTGTGACAGGCAGAATAATGCATAAAATTTTTGAGCTCCAAAAGGAGACCCTACCTATCACGGTCTTGATGTGCAACAACATGATACCCCTTCACCCTAATGAAAAATTGCCAAAATTCAAAGTTGCCAGATATTGTGTTAAAACTTAAGAATTTCTTGACTAATAAAACTAAGCCACTGGTGGCATGTAGTAGACTAAATTAGGTAGGGAACACATGATACATGACACCATCCTAATGAAAGGTAGATTGCTGTGTGCTTCTACTGGCTTAAGTCATACACAGCAATCAAGACAAAGCTTGTGCTCAGGAAATCTGATCAGATGAAGATACAGGTAAAACAAAAGCAAACAACTAACAAACAATCAAAAATGCCTGGAACTTGCAAAAGGTATCACATCTTAAAGCCTTTGAAACAGATTAAATAATTGCCTACAAATCACACTTGACAGAAAAATCATTAGACAGAAGCCGTATTTCATAAAGGTGAACTCCTTAGCAAGTTTCTGCATTGATATTTTTGTAAGGTTGTACAACTACAAATATGTTTAAGATTTTAAGTACTTTTCTCCCACTCAATTCTTGATGAATTCAGCCTTGTGAAGCAAGTTATCTTCTGAAAGTAAATGGTAGATACTGCCCTCCTGAACAGAAGGCAAAAAGCACTTAAGCATTAAAACTATGTACTAGGTTGCAATTTTATATCTGCTATTTCTTTCAAAACTGTGTTTGATTCAACAAAATTGTAGGGTTAGGCTTTACATTTACGGCAGTTGATTTCTACAGACCCAGTGAAGTCCACTGAGTCACAAATAGGATCAATTTTTCTCATTCTTACCTGCAGAATCATACTTCATGAACTGTTCACAATTAAATATATAAATGAACTATAAAGATGAATATGCCACAGACCACACAATATACAAAAAGAAGTAATGGACTTTCACAGATAGCGAGCGTCAGTCAGGCTTATGAAAAAAATAAGCCCCAAACATTTATTTTACAGCATACTAGCAACTTAGAGGCTAAATATACACATTAAAACATTAATCTATTCAGAATTTCAATTTCTGGAAAGCAGCAGAGTAATCAGACAGATATTGGTATGTATCACCAAAATAAATTTACTAACAATCTGAACACTGCTTATGTAGTAACTTCAATTTATTTCTTCTTAAAGCAACTGGTTTTACACCTGTTCTTTAATAAGTATATAGTTGTATCAGCTGTTTGACTAAATATAGTCAAATCAACAGCTGGAGACGCCTTTAATTAATCCCTTGGAGTTGTCAGAGGGTAACTAAGAAAACAACTGCAATGGAGTAACACAGTTAAGCATATAAGCATGTTAATTCCACTATATTTAGGTCTTAAAAAATACTCAAGTCAAAAGAAATGTCTTACAGAATAGGTACAGTCTAAAAAGCAATGGAACTATGTAATTAAATACTAGAAGCAATCAGGTGGTTAGCAAATTTCTGCCTTATTCTGTAATTTTCTTCCCATGCTGCCTTTCTTCCCCAAAAAATAACCTTAGGAAAACATTTCTGAGATTGTAAGGCAGTGAAAAAGTGAGTCTACCTTTTCCTTGAGCTCAAAGCAAGGCTAAATTTCAATCTAAATTTTGGTAACAATGGATGGAAAGAGGCAAGTCTGGTTCTGGTAAAAGAGAAATTATTTTCATATCTCGTATGTGCTAATTTTTCTTCTCAATTATAATTTTCTTTCTATTAAACACACATAACTGCAATTTAACACATCCTAGAATACAGACTTTATCCCTCATTTTAAACAGGAATCTGAGAGGGGAAAAAAGTTATACACCACACTGAACTTCAGAGACGAGCAGAACAAGCCTGGTATTTCAAACAGAAGTTCACAGGGTTTCTCTAAAAGCATTTTAAACTCTAGGTAAGAGCAGTCCTAAATACTTTATGGTCTTTTGACTTTAATACCACTGAAACAACTTACTCTTTGTGGTAGAACATCCTTTATTATCAGCATGATAAAAGTGTCAAATCTGAGTAATTTTTTTCAAGAAAACTTTAAACAACTTCTACTACCACAAAATAACACTGACTGCTTAATGAGAACAAATGTTCTTCTCATTAGTTCCAAAAATCCCACCCTCTAACTTCCCAATTAATATCAAAACCCATATAGAGTAATTAACACAAGATATTGAGACAATGAAATTTAAAATACCATATAAATGTTATATTTAATTCAGAAACACACAAAAATCATAAGCTATGGCCATCTGTGCCTGCCAGTTAGAAGGCAACTCTAAAAATACACAAGTATGCAGAAGCAACAGTTGCCAGTAACTCCACACTGTGATTGTCAATCAAATTACTGGCAACCTGCAAGTTTGTATGTAACACAATTAATAACACATTTTTCAGTTTTATAAAGATTGAACTATTAACATGAAAACTATGAAATAAGAAAATAAAAAGCTTTGAGAAGCAAAGTAATAATTATCATGTTTCTAATAATGGTATCATAAATAAAAATTACTTACACTTTATTCGATTTTGAGCATCACCAGACTCATTTATCTTATTCCTTACATGCATTTATGTAAGAAATAATTACGAGCAAAATCTATGTTTTCAACCGAAGAAAAATCCCCAGAATAAAGTCACTTTCACTTGTTTTATAGCATTCTGTACGCTCCTTCAAGTGGGTTTCTTGTAAAACACTTGAAATCCATTTTCCTCACACAACTAGTTACATGGACATTATGGTCCAAGTTCAAGAGGTGCTCTTCCCCAACCTAAATAGATGAAGATAACACCTAAAAATAAAGACTTATTTTAGGGATAATGGAAGGAATGAAACAGTATCATAAATTATCTTAATTGCTAGTCATCTTACCGCATTACATCAGAAAAATGCAGTTTTTATATAATCCTTTTGTTGCAGATTTACCCAGCTCCTTAAAATATAGTATAGTACTGAGTATATGCCTATTTATTTGTATTTTTTAATTAGCTTTATATTGTCTCTAATCTGGTGCTGTGAAATCAAGTATTTGAATGTGATTCTCCCAAAACAAAGGATTATTTTATTGCAGCTGCTTGGGAAGAATAAATTTGTGTCTATTTCCTCCATTCTCCCACCACCCCAATATATGCTGCAATGAAATAATTACATGGGAAGGAACAGGAGAGATGTTAAACAGAACCCCTTAGTTTCTTGATCAGTATTTGATCACATCTGCCTATTATCATCCAGGATAACAGCTATGATGCTATCAAATAACATAATTCTGTTCCTCAAGTTATTCTTATCTTGTTTCAGGTAAAACCCAAGAATATTACCTACCCAAGCTGACCACATTAGAAAAGCACAATTTGGCTTAAAGAAGTCGTGAGAACAAAAAATATTCCACAATTGGGATGTAGGCAGAAATCAATTCTGGGAGTCCTTCTCCTCCTGTTTCAGGATATGAAAACTACACTGCTAGCCACTACTGAGAAATGCAGGATCCCTTCCTGATTTCAAAGTGGATCACACAATATCACCTCTTTCAGTCACTGAAGGAATATTCTGAAGGCTACTTTTACAGCCCTGTAATGAAATGGAATTTCAAAATCCTCTTTTCTGCCAATGGGAAAGTGTGTGAACTTTCCTCTGCCATCTTTCATGCTGCTAAGACTTCATGAGTTTTCTGCCAGTCTGTTCTTTCAGACTGTCAAAGTGTCTTTGATAAGAAGTCCTATGCCTCAATTCATTAATCTCTCACTAAGGCAGTATCATCCATGAGCACACAGAAGGCACACTCCCCCCAATTCTGTAGGTCATTTACAAAATATCCAACTGTACACCTGAAGAACACTACTTACCACCAGCTGGACTTTGCTTCAGCAATATGAGCAGAGCAGTCCAGCTAATTTTCTGCCCACCTTACAGACCACCTATCCAAGCCACCTATCTCCAGTTTTACAAACAGAGATCACATCAAATGCCTTCCTAAAGTCAAGGTAAACAACATCACCATTCTCTCCCCATCTACTGAGGCATTCAGTTCATCACAGAGGACAATTAACTTAACCTTGATAAATTCCAATTACGCTCTTGGCCTTCCTGTGCCTGAACACGGGTTTCAGGAAGATCTGCTCCATCATCTTCCCAGGCACTACAGCCAGGCTGACCTGCCTACAGATCCTGATACTCCTTCTCACCCTCCTTGAATATGGAGCTGATGTTTGCTTTTTTCCTCCTGCTTCATTTGAAATCTCTGAAAGCAATGACCTTTCAAAGATGAGCAAGGAAACAGTCTTGGAACAATAGCACCCATCTTCTGCAGGATGCTGGGATGCATTGTACTCAGTCCCAAAAATGTTTTTACATCAAAATTGCTTAAGTGGTCCCCATTTTGACCTGTACATCGATAATACATCAGCCCTCCAATTCTGCCATTAAACTCAGGGATCTGGAAAGCCCAAGGACAGTCCTTACCACAAAGAAGCAAAAAAAACCTTGAGTGTTGCTTCCACATCCTTTTGCACCAGATTGTTTTGAAGTCTAGGCCTCTTTACCATGTTTGCCACCCACTTCAGTTTAGTACTGTGTACATACAAACACACATTCTTTCCACAGCAAATACTGAGTGACACAGGCTTTGTGGAAGACTGAATGACCATCTACTTTGAGGGCAAACCACTAAAACAAATAATGCTAAGCGAAATGTTCTATTCATTTGTAACATGACATGATGATTGTATCTTAACCAAGTATTTAGTTTGCTTATAAGATGATGTCACACAATGTCAAATATCTTTAACACTTTCAGCAAGTTCTGTCAGATTAGCCGTAGTTACCTAAAGGGGGTCTCCTATTAACAGTTGTGCAGATCCCCAAGGACCTTAATGTTGACAATTCATTCAGAGAAGTCTGTTTCATTTAAAGAGCAGTCTTTGCCAGTCTTTTGAGACTCCCTAATAAGCATATACAGAGTCTTACTGGTAACATCAGGACAACTGCAGCCGTGGTTACAGTGTATTATCAAGCATCAATGTGGCTCCTTCCAGGGAGCCAAGGTTGGGGATAATCAACTATTTCTCAAAAATCATGAATACTGATTAGAATCCCACAACAAAAATCCTGACACATCTACATAAAATTGTAGTCAGGCAACAACTACATCCTGTGGGATCCTAATCAACACTCCATTCCAGCTCCCATAGTTCCTCCTTCCACAACACACTGCAATTATTCAACTGCAAATTCTAATCAGTTAACTTTAAAAACTACCATTTCTAGAGCACAGAGCTTTAAAGATGCAACAATACTGCAACACAGAAAGAACTGCGTGGAGAGAGTCTGTATCTGAAGAAGCTTTGTCCAGACTTCTCTAGGTAGCTAATGCAAGAAACTTGAATCACAAAAGCATTTGTCATTTGTGCTGATGCTTCAAGAAAGGGGCTGCAGCCCACGGCATGTTTTTCCTGATCAGCAGAAGTCCTGCATTGCCCCACAATGCATATTTTTCCTTCCTCCTGCGTGGTAACAGTCATTATACTAAATGAGGAAGAAGAATTTATTAGATATTGGCTGAGAAGGGCCAACAAAAGTATTTTTGGATGTTAGAAAAAGCATAAACCATGGATTTACTTTAAGTCTCTATGCACTATTTACATGATCCTGATTCATGTAAATTTAACTTTTTCATCCTAAGAGGAAATAATTTAGTTGCATTTATGTAGAATACATCTACATTTTTCCTCTCCACAGTGTCCTCTTTAGTAAAAATGTAGCTGCAACAGAGATATTTGAAGATCAAAAACTGAGAGAAATAAAACCCCACAGGTAGAGAAAACATGTAAAGGCAGAGCAAGATCTCAAGAGTTGTGTTTGCATCTAATTTCTCATTAACCAAGAAATCTGAAGGAAAGAGGCACCTTTAGAATGAAGAGACTCTGTCTAAATAAGGCTTAATAACCAACACAAGATCATAATTTTTTGCAACTTGACAAGTGCCAACTGGCACAGAATCTGAGAGGTTACATCTTTGGCAACAAGACAATCAGCTTCTCAGATACAGATCAATTGTTTAAATTCAGTTCATGCTAAGCAGGAACTGATAACCATTCCTCGTTAATAAAAACAAGTGATGTGATGACTTCCATCCAGTTGCCAATGCAATCTTTTCAGGAACGCTGTGTTCAGTTGTCAAAAGCAGAAATTCTGGAGCATTTAGATACGTTTTTAAGCAATTTTTCATACACATTCTGGCCATCTCTGTGCTTCAACTCCGTACAGAAATTGAACAAAACTTAAATTTCCATTTTAAGAAATGTTTATGGTTTTGATTCTTTTTCTTTTTTACTAAATTGTAAATATTTCAGAACAAGTCAAGCTCAGTTGTGCTTCACCATTTTCCCACCTTGTTTATATCACTTTTACATTAATTCCCACCATTTGGCAAGTCTGGCACTGAATGGACAGAGTGAGAATAAAGCCCACAAACTGCAGCTTGTGAGAGAGAGACAGCTCTGTAAGGAGCTGAGCAGACATAAGGGAAGAACCAACTGCATGAATTTCATGCTCAGTGTGCAAGGCTTGACAGGCTTGTACTATTTTGACAGGCTTTTATCACTTTTTACACACTGCTGAATTATGAGAAAAGCAAGCTCACAAAGACATTGATATTGCTCACAAAACTGCACTTGTCTGTGGAGTCTTGTTCTTGTTTTTTTTTTTTTTTAAAGAAAGCTAAATTGAATTCCTAGAATACATTCCAAATAATGAAGAAATTCTAACACATCCATCTTTAAGGAGTCTTGTATCAGGGCATCCTTTATTTCTTTTAACACAGCAAACTAGGCTAGCTAACACAACATACAACTGAACAGACCCAGAAAGGGTTTTCTTATCATTGTTATTAAGCATTACCTGTTATAGTCAGACATTTCTCCTATATACCTTTTAATTGAAAATATATATTCTCAATGCAAATATATAGGTTTTATGTTAAACCAGTTACCTCTCTTAGACAATCTAAATGGATTTAGAAATACTCAAATATTTTCCCCTTGTTTTGTGGTTGGATACTGGAGGTTTCTTCATAGAGAATAGTTTAATGACAAGTAAAAAGGTCAGCAAACAAAGTCAGGATTAAGGGATAACCACTTCTATCAAATCACAGCCTACCACTGAACTCAGATTTGAATAGAATGTTATGCAATTACTCTGCTTATTCTCTGTAACACCTGTTTAATCAATATTTGCACAGAAACATGTTCAGTGCCAGAACAATCCCATCTACTCCATCTCTTTAACTCCATTAATCTTCTTGGGTCTTGCTTGCTATCATAGTCTTAGAGATATCCTGTAATTTTGCCACGGCAGCACAGTTTTCATCAAATCTAGACTTTCCTCTAAAAATATCACAAAAATAGTATATATTCTCTTTATCATTATTATCTCTCATTGTCAAGAATTTTAAAATTTCTCCATGTTTTGAGATTTAGAAACATAGTCCAATAGACCACCTCTTCTTCATTTTGCTATGATGTTACAACTCAGTGTTGTTACAACTGGGATTTGATCACTCCCTCACTACCCTCAACTTAGTGTTTGGTATCTAGAGTCTCACATTCCTTTGCCCAGCTGACAACTGTTGAATTTGTTCCATCTGGAAGCTTGCTGGGGCTCCTTTTTAGAAGAGGAGAGAAGCAGGAGAACTCATTCAATACTTCCAAGAAATTAATAATTCTAGGAAATCTGAACATTTTTATTAATTGTTCAGTCTTTTCTCCACTAGTTGTAAGAAAGGAAGTCATAAAATGTTGGCTTCTCAAGTAATCAAGGGAAAATGAAGATTCCCAAAGATTTCCTTCAGTAAACAGGAACACCAGAACCATCAACACAATAGGGTGTGCCAATTCTTTGCAGTCAACAGACAAGTGTCTCATCAACATAAATTTCAAGAACTACTTATGTTTCAGCATTGCAATTAAAAGACTGCAATTATCAATTGTATTTTGTTGAACTGTGTTACATTTATTGTTCCAAATTCAAAGTGACATGCCAGCATGTATCTGTAACAAAATTATTTTGTAACAAATACACAGAAATACCTTGAAATCTGTCTCTGTGGGGCAGATATTTAAGACAGAGCTTTCAGACCCTAAATTAGGATTCTCAATAATTGTGTTACTAGTATATAATCTTATGTTGCAATATACAGTAGTTCAACGAAGTTGGACCTACTTCAGCAACCTTATTTTCTTTTGTCCTCATTTTCATCAGGTTTTTCACTATTCCAAACTCTAAGATGCTAGAGTAACCACATATTATTCTACAGTTAATACCTTTGTACATCAATATTTAAAAGCAACTGATTTTTTGGTTATTCCCTGTCAGGAAAAAATACAGGATTTTCTCGCAACACCTACATATGCCAAAAAGTCCAATTTCCTTAGAGTATTCGATACACTTTAGTAAAAATCCTTTAGAATTTAATTTGTGGTGGTGATCAAGCTTATTTCTAAATAAATACCAACAAACAAACTTTTCTAGATTCTAGTTATAACAACGAAATATATGTTGCAGTCATCTCTGTTTTGCTATTGCAACATGCACACTAAGAAAACAAGTAGTTGGAAAGAAGATGACAGAAATGAGAGACTCACACTAAAACAAAGAAAGTCTTGAAAGCGGGCAAAGAGCAACTTTGTGCTTTCTTTTCTGTAATTCCTTCTCCTTACACAAGGAACAACAAATCATTTTAAACTGTAGTTTTACAATGCCATTTCTTGCTTTCACAGTGCTATTAACAATACTGTGTTGACTTATTTCTCTATTTTTGTGAAATTCACTAGCATTTTGGATTAAAGAACAATTTTCCTAAGCTGGCAAAAGAAGAAAGGTTATTTTGAATTGATATTTCTCTGCATTCACAGAAGAAAACAAGTATAAATACAGCTCCTTCTAGTGTGTACCACTATTGGAAAGTAGAGAGCTACTTTAAAGATGTCAACAAAAGGGTACATTGCTAAAAACATCTAAAACAAATAATTAAGGCCTGTATCAAAAGCAAGAACAGATCTCTGGAATGGAGGAAATGGACATCAAAACAACAATATGAAAAAACCCCACACTTGGAAACAGGAAAACTTCTAGTAGTTTCAATTTAAAAGAGAGTTGAAATCCCAGATTTCAACTAAAGTACCTTTTATTTTTTTAACAAATAACTAATAGAGTCCACAAAAAATTAAACTTTCTTTTTATTTCTTCAAAGCAAAAAAAAAAAAAAAAAAAAAGAACACTGTGTAAACTGTAATGAGATGGTATCCTATCAATCTTAAAAGAAAAATTAAACTAAATTAAACTAATTTTTCTGCTATTAGGCATACAGTGTGTCTTGAAAATGGTCTCACATATTTCCATTTGATCTCTCATCCAAGCTTATGTACCACACCAGTAGCAATCAATTATCTAGACTGAATATATTTATATCTCATATGTAAATAAAATATTTTTTTCTACAATACAACTTAGATATCCACTGTTTGGAACAAAAATAAATGAATGCACAACAAGCTGAACACCTCACACTTTGCTCCTTTCTCACCTCTACTCAATTTCTGTCCTATCTTCTTTTACTCAAAAAAGTTTTAAAACCACATGTGTTCTCTCCAGGGCAATGTTCAGTCTTTATATCTGTGATTTTCTCTGCAACACAAAGTAAGCTTTTAAGCTTACTCATGTTCATAATCAAAATATACACAGGCAATTCCACATACCTTCTATTATTTGCATTTAAAATTGACAGAGATGCATATTGGAGCGAGCAGACTGAAGCCTGTAAATGAAAAGAAAGCAAACCCCACAAGTTTAGAAGGACCCAGAAAAAGCAACAGCTTTGCAGTACAACAAAAGAATGCCTAGGAACTAGATACAGATTTGATACAGATTTCTGAGGATTTTAATGTGCAAGCAAAAGAGTTCTTTAAAATATAGTACTATAGTATTTTTTTCAGTTTCACTGTACTCTCAAGCCAAAGCCTTCCCACACCTTTCCAGGAAACTCTTGAAAGATCCAGTTGTGTCCTGTCTTGTCCGTTAATACATAACAACATCTTCAGATACAGAAAGCACCGCTGCCATGCTGTGAACTTCTACCTTAAAAAGCTTCTTCCATCCATAATTTATGAAGAGTGACCACAATGACTAGGGCTTTATGATGAAATCAGCACTTTGTGATGTGGCAAATATGACTTCTTTTAAGAGAAAAGCAGAGTAGGAAAATGGAGACTGAAAAGTAAATTTCTCATTCCATAATTCTGTTTATTTTTGCTCGAGTTATTTGAGGCAGACAGGATAAACAAAATGAACAGTCTACACTTGTAAGCAAAAGATGATGTGTTAATAGCCCAGCTATTTAATAACATGTAAGTTTTAAATCTATATTTCATGGACCCTTAAATTACGTCAGTTGAGCATGGGGCTGATAGCACCAAGGTTGTGGGTTCAATCCCCATATGTAACTGTCTTAAGTCACTTAAGAGTTGAACTTGATGATCCTTGTAGGCCCCTGTCAACCCAGAATATTCTGTGATCTGTGACTTCAGTGATGAAAAACTCTAATAACTACTGAGATACTGCCTTTTTTCCTCTTCAGGTAAATTACAGGGAGTTTAAAAGGACTGTGTTTTATACACAATCTACACTTTAAATTCTTCTGGGGGGTTTAAATTAGAGCTTTAATCACTGAGTCACATAATTATTCCACGTTTGCTTGAGTGTTTTATTTAAAAAAAACCCAACATATCAACACCTTTCCTTGAGACTTCCAAAACTACTCAGTCCAAAGAGGCTAGAGAAGAGTGAGGAAAATCTTTTTCTCCCCTCAAAAAAGAAAGACATAGCAATGCAAACAGCAAACATTCCCAGACTCTTAGACAATGCTATTTTAGTAATACATATAATTTTCACCTTCAGCCATCTGAAATACATGCATTACATACATGTATATGCATACATCAATACAGATGACAAAATATGCAATTATTTTTTTGACTATTCAATTTGTGAAGATAACTTGCCAAATTAGTCATACAGCCTGTAATACTTGTCCACTGAGAGCCATTAGAGCTTCCCCAACCAACATCACTGTTCCATCTGCTCAGTGATTTTCTGGTACAGATCAAAAGCAGTAACAGCCTCTGTTCTCAAGTGTTTAAACTAAACCAACTCACTAATTTCTCCAGGTTCTCCAACAATTACACAGTTTCTTAGAACACTGCAACAATGTATTTCAAGCATTCATAAAGCTTTAAAAACCAAAACATTAAATTATGTATTTCTAACGTCAGACCTGAAATCCTAGACCAACCCAAGAGAACTTACCAAGTGTATTAGTATATTTCCCTTGTTCACCCTCCCATAGGAAAAACAACCATACAGCTAAGGAGTGCCCTTTGCTCACTAGAAATTTAAACACTTATTTAAATACTTTGCTAACTAAATTTCGGTACTGTAAAATGGATCATTCCATAAAACTTGCTATTGATAGCTTAATCTCAATTTTGCCAATTATAATAGCTGTGCTTTTCATGTGCGTCCGTGTGCATAGAAATGAAAATATTTTTATAAATTTCAAAAGCAAAATATCCTCAGCTACTTTCTGACAAGGGAATCCAATCACTGTAGTTTTATTCTGAAGCTAGCAAACTTCTCTCTGTAGTTTTGAAAGCTGATCAATACAGTCCCACATCCTAATAAGAAAAGCCAGTTACTAAGCTGCTAAATGCATACATGAAATTAAAATACCCAACCCAACTACCATAAATAGTACCCTCTTTAATGTTAGATGAGCTTTCCAAGCAAACTAGTGCACACAGGAGCCCACATGTAGTATGCCATATCAAGATCTCCAACCACCATCCTCCACAGTCCTTTTTAACACATTCACTATCTCAGGTCATCAACAATATTCCAGAATCTCCTCAGCAAGGCACAAAACACGTCTGATGGATTTCTTATGTCACTGTGTTTTAGGGCACTGATCAATCTTACAGAATGCATCCATATTTCTGTTGCTGGCACACATCTTCTCCCTTCCACTTTCCATCAAAGTCAACACTGTGAGCCTTAACTGGCCCTTCTAACACTCTTCTTGCTTCCATAACGACATCACGAGATAAGATAAAAAACCAGCCTGTCTGGAGGAGAAGGGAGTTCTATAGAGGAACTGAGAGATCATTTTCAAGGGAAGGGAGACAGACATTTATAGAGGCTGGGTTAATATTCAGCAGATTTACCTCACGGCAAAAGAAAATGAATGACTACAGGTCTGAAAAAAGGAGCGTGTAATTTACTGGGTTTAACTTTGTGCCACCCTTGCTTTTGCAGGCTTGTAACAGACAGAACAACAACATGTGCAAACTGCTTCATAATGCAGACTTGGGTGTAGTCTCCGAAAATCAGCAGGTACACATGAACGTTGGTGAGCCTTCATCAAGACTTTTTATTCCAGTTTTCAAATTATGTACTGGCAAAGGCTGTGTGTTCACACTGAGACCTATTCTGCCACGCTTGAGTACACTTAGCACTATTCAATCAAGGTAAGATTCACAATGCAGCTTCTCGTTTCCAGGAACAATAAAGGAGGACTCAGAAAAAAATTAATTTGCAGAAAATCCACTTTTAATACACTTCTCAGTAAAAGATCAATGTGGGGGGACAGTGTCTTAGAAGACATCAAGAAGAAGTTCCATTGTAGATAAATTCACACAAAACCAAATGCCACATTTCCCTACCTGATACTAGAAAACAACCAAATGGTTGCTTTACAAGCAAGTTCATATGGTTTAATATGCAGACACTGAGATTTAGCAGTGCCAACTTTACAAGGAAAAAACCAACCCAAACCAAACCAGAATCCAGGTCTCAATTGTGCATAGTAACTCCACTGTTAGCAATTGTCCAGCCACCTTCATGGCATCTTCTAGGCTCTTTCACCAGACTCCCAATCACCTACATTAGTCCTGCAGTTTATGGAACATCTTATTTAAATTGTCATTTCAGGTGGATGGTTTAAGGTATCTGCAGTATAGCAATATCTGCACTTTTTGGCATGTATATTTAAACACATTTTCTCAGCTATTTTATTTAAATAACTTGCAAGTGATAAAGCTTAAAAGTTTTATAGATGCTTGTTGCTGTGGTTTGCAGAAAATATCCATTGGAGCCAAGCAATTTTAGGAGATGCACTGATTACACTACTGTGAATGTGCGTGAAAAAGAGAAAAGCAGCTGCAGGAGTAACTCCTGCTTTCATTCTCTGCTAACACAATTTCTTCTTTTCTGCTTTTATCAGTGACATTTGTCACCTAATTGCCACTATACAACACATTTTTACATTCACATGTAAAAAGGGGGTAAATGCAATACAGAACACAAAAAAACCTGAAGAAACTCACATTGCTTTTATAGACCCTTTTCACATAAACCATGTATAGCTTTAAAGAGTGATAATGACTTAAATCACAGGGGACATTTAAAAGCATAGAATACTAAAGTCTTCAGGCAAATACTTACAAGACCAGCATTAGGTTTTAGACAGAAAAGACTAGAACAGTAGTGAAAGTTACAACAGTACTCTTAAAATACAGAATAAATTAAAGTGTAAATGTAAAGTGTACATGTCTTTTCTCGAAGTTTGAAGGAAGCTACTGAATTCCTGCTACGGTCCCGTCTTTTGGTTCAATTTTCAGTAAATGTCATTAATTTTCTGTGTTAACCCCAGGCCAACATGGGCAGAAAAATCTAAATTCTTCATTGTGCTTTATAATACTGGCAAATCTACTTAATCCATTTTCTTTATGAACTACTTTCTAATTTTCTGCAAAAGAATTAGCCAATCTGTGACAGAATGTACTGCCACCAGGATCTAATTTGTCCCAGTGCCTTTTATGAGTACTATATAATGTTGTGCAAACACCACTCTTGCACTAAGCATTTAAGGAACAGGTTTTTCTATATAAACATACAACTCCGTCTAGGAGGTTTTCCCAACAGACATTTTGAACTCAAACAGAAACACACTAAGTTGAGAAGTTTTTTACTAATACAGCAAAACACCTATTCAATACCTTGCAGATAAAATATATCTTTTCTATAGCCCGCATAAATAAGACGTTAAAATGATGTTTCATCTTTAGCTTGTCTTCGTTTTGCCTCTACTATCAGCTCCTGCCAAGTTACATGCATATCTTTAGCATGAATGACGGACCAGCTTCTGAACTGTTATCATTTAGCTATGACTACAGGAAAGAAATAGATGATACCTAATGTCAAAACACTAATCTTATCTAGAATGCCATTAATTAGCTTATCTCATTGACCACACCAAAGCTTTCTTTGAAGTTAAAAAGAGGTCTTCCTGAGGTGTAGTCTGGTCTGCTGCCCAGAAGGCAAAATGCTGTGCAGCCGGTGTGTACCGAGCCATGCTTAGGGTAAAATGATAAACTCCCCGACTAACCCTTGGGATAGCCCGCAAAGCAACGTCTGAGCCGCCTGACGGCCCCGAGGCGGTGACGGCGGCGCGCAGCTCTGCGGGCACCGGGGGTGCCGGCGCACACGGCGGGGTCCCACGGGTGAGTCACGGCTTTCCCAGCCCGCCGGCACGGGCGCCGCGCCGCGCCACTGGAGGCATCGCTAATCCTCGGCCTCCTAAGGCTCTCTCACGGCATTAGTTCCACACTGAGAACAGCTGTCGGTTTCATAAACTTCCTTAAAGGTTCACAGGGTTTCCCAGGCTTATGAGGTAAACGGGATTCGCGCCACGACTGAGAAGGGTAATGAGGTTAACGCTCCTTCTCCTCTTCCTCCTTGGCTCTTCCTCCGTACGGCGCCGCAGCGGGCGCTGTCCGGGCTGTCACCGTCCGGGCCCGTGACTGGCACCTGTGGCATGCCAGGTGTCGGGGGCCGGTGTCGCCGGGCACTGGCACCCACCGCCCGGCCGGGAGCGCGGCCCGGCCCCGCGGCGGGCGGGGGAGCGCGGGGCGGGCGGCACAAAGCGCCTCCTCCGCCCGCGGCTTTGTTCGCCGCGGGGCCTCGAGCCAAGCCCCTGCCGCAGCCCCGCTCCGCCGCCGCACCGCGCGGCTCGGCCCGGCCCCGCTGACAACCTCTCCCGCCCTCACCCCGCTGTCTCCCCGCCACGCCACCGCCTCCTCCTCCTACCCTGGCTTTCCCAGCCTCCAGCTTCTTCAGCCGCTCCTCGTCCTCCATGGCGTCTGTACGGGAGAGCAGGGTGTTACCGGCAGCAGGAGGAGGGGCTCGCCCCGCGCCCTCCCCTCAGTCGGGGCGCACACGCTCGCTGTCCGGTCCGGTCCGGTCCGGTCCCGTCCCGCCTCACAGAGACAACAGCTGCCGTGGCGGGGCCACCGGCGCCGCCATCTTCAGCTCCACGTAAACACGCGGCCGGGGAAAGTGACGTGTGGCCGCCCGCTCCTCCTCCCGCCGCCGGCGGCCCCTCCTCCCCGAGCCCTGGCCGCTCCCGAGCCCTGGCTGCTCCCGGCGCCTCTGCCCGCCGGCGACCCCCGCCCGCCCGGCTGCCGCCGAGTCCCGCCGGAGCCGCTCCCGGAGGAGCGGGTTTGACCCCTGCAGGGCGGCGGCGGCGCCGGGGGCAGCGGGTGCGGACGGCACCGGCGGGCACACCCCCGTCCACACCCCCGTCCACACCCCCGCGCCCTGCGGGCAGAGGCGGGGGCTCCCGCTGCCCACAAAAGAACGGCACCGCCGAGGCGCCCGGCGCTCGCTGGACTGCGACACAGGGCTCTGAACGGGCAGCACCCGCGTTCTGCTGCCCCGCCAATCCCGTGTCTCTGGCTAGGACGCTAATTCTGACAGTTCTGATTTTCCAGGTGTTGTCCTGCTCCTGCGCGCGGCTCACACAATTGCAGGGATCCTACGGCTCGCTCTAAGGCTTGGCAATAAACGAGCTTCCCGAGCGTGTGCCGCAGACTGTGTAAGGATGACAACAAAGGATGTGTAGCCCCCCCATGTTAAAATTACTTACCATGCACTCATCGTGCCAGACGGGCTGGAAGAAGTGTGTTAAAAGCACAATGGGGAATATGGCACGTGGCAATTAAATGCTCATACAATTTCTATACCTCAGCAAATACAGAGCAATATTCTGAGATAATTTAATAGTCTACTTAATGTGTGCCTTGAAAGGCTAATAGCACTTTATATCACGTGGTCCTATTGTGCTTTTTCTTTCAGTTCCCCCTGAGGTGGGTTCCGTTTGTGCTGGTGCGATAGATGGCACAGGCTTACACACAAAGGAAGAAAAAAGGCTTCCCTGGAACGTGTACGAGCTGCAATGGGAACGGATTCCTTATTCTGCATTTGGAATCATGCTGCTTTACTAAATGCAAAACTCAAAGTCTTACTGAATTAACTTAGATCTCAGCTTTGCTGATCTTTTGGACACGGTTCCTTTATATACATTCTCTCCTTGCCTGAATTTTCCAGCAAAGACAGGATACGCCCAAACAAAACAAACAAAAAAATTACAAAAGACAACAGTATTTGCACAGTATTACTGACCAGGAGCAAGTTTTTAAAAAAGTCAATTAGGTGTCCTAGCAACAAAACACCCACATTACTACCAAAGTAAACTAAATCAACAATCTGACATTTTAAAGGATTTTCCTTTCCTCCTCCATTACATTTCATGAAAAAGTCTGAAATAATTAGTTAATAGGTACAGGTTATGTGCATTCCTGTGTTTACAAAACAATGTTCTCAACCTTTAGACAAAAAGGAATGTATACCATTTATATAAAAAGAAAACACCATCCATCATAGGGAATGAAAAATGTCTGCATTATCTGTTGATTCATATTTGAAGCAAGACATATGTTTCAGTTAAAGTTCTCAGACTTTGCCATTTCACTACAGGAAAATCGTGTTATAGAGGAAAGCAGCAAGTGAAAATGAGAATTAAACAAAGAGGAAAGATTTTTATAGGAACATAAATTTGAGCTCATTTCTTAAAAATATGTTCCTGAGTCAGTAAATAGAAGTACCTCCTCAAAGCCTGTACAAATAGAAGTTTTTTTCCCAGCAACTACAAAGGCCCAGAGACCCCTGAGGGAAAAATAAATCACCATTTCTGTGTCAGTGACATTCCTCTTGACTGTTAGAGGCCCCTGTTGTAGAACTAGCTATCAGATGTCAGTAAAATTTCACACACACACAACACTTAGATTTAAAAATAAATTATTAATTTATCAGTAAATTTCCCATTTACAATATAATTACAAACTTCCCAAATCCTATAATTAAATGGGTTCTTGAGTTAATGCTAAGAATTAATAGGCCTAATTTTTCTTTTACTTACAGACTTATATCCATGTAATTCTATTAGATTTTAGCTTAACACCTAATTCATGACTATGAAAGCCATGAAAACCATACTGACAAACTATAATAGAATACTGTGGAAATTACTACTAGATAAAATATCTCAAGGAATTATATTTCCATATCCTCTCAACATTGGAAGAACAGGACTTTCTCTCCTAGGGGAAAAAAAACCCCAAGCCCATACAGTATGATTTCCTACTTCAGCTATTTTAATTCCTATTTTATCATTCATGCAGGGCAAGCTGTCTGGAATTCACAACTTGGTTAGCCAATTAAACTTTCAGTTACAGAAAGGCATTAATCTTGTTTGCTTAATTCTCAGAATTGACTAATAATGTTCACTTGCCCAAGAATATAAGAAAGTGCTGAATAACTCTAACACTCATAAATTCACATGAGTTAAACATGTAAACTGCTTTCAACAGCATATGTGACATGAAACAGATTAACAAGGTATGAAATATGGATCAGACATTCTCCAAAACAGGAAGAATTGGTGTTTTGGCCATCTATTATTTTTATTTAGAACTAAATTTATTATTGAAAAATGTTCATATATAAAATGGCACTGAACCAGCTTTGAATATCAGATCTAATTTTTAGTTGTGTTTGTCTGTGGACAAGGACAAAAGCCTCTTCATCTACAGCATTTTCTCTAACAATGAAACTCCACATTTTTCCTACCTCTTCTGTTTCCTTTATTCACTGTTCAGAGAATGTATGCCTGGTGACTTTCATTGTGGTGCTTTAGTGGACTATGAAGTCAAAAGATGAAGCCTAAAAACCATGTGTGATAATCACAAAGTTCTGATTAGGAGATTCAAATTCTGTCACAGTCCATTGAAGCCAGAATCAGAGGGCTGTCAGATCACAACATGCCTCTGGTAAAGTACAAATAATATGCAAAAATTAAAAAATATCACAGGCATATACAACCTCTTCCAACACATAAGAAGCACAGATATTGTGTATTGTCCGGTGTTATAACTTCAGCAATACCTCTTATAACAATAATATCTAACTCTAATTTATTTTCTTCAACAAAAATACATATCAGAATGAAAGACTCCTATATGGATCATATAAGATTCCCTGATCCATCTTGTAAGAAAAAAATATCTGACAGCAGTCAGATGTTTTCCTAGCAGCAATACAATGACCGTGGCTCTTTGTAGTTTTAAATTTAAACTTAGATTCTTAAATTTAAAAAAAATTTTAGATTTGTTTTTTTGTTTGTTTGTTTGGGGTTTTTTGTTTGTTTGTTTGTTGTTTTGAATGTCTGTATTTGGTCACTATAATTCATAAAGGAGTAATCCTCCTGTTAATGGCTATGACCTTCTTATATGTATGTGTAGCAGAGTGATAGAGAGAAGACTCTTGGTCAGGCACAAGAAATATGACAGTCATTATGTAGATTATTATGATTAGATGTGTTGCTAATACAGCATTTAAATGTTGTCAATGCAGTATATAATATAAGCAGGTATAAAAGGTTATAATATAAACAGGTTTGGCTACAAATGAACAGGTTTACAGTCTTTGGCCTTGCCGAATTTAGAATTACAAAGCACCTATGTAGCTACTTTAGAATTTTGTGTTTTACCAGAATTTAGCACCTTTACTTACCCACCCAAAAGTGAGTGTTCCCTGTCTTAGGGCTGGACATACCCTTCAGGTGTCCCTGTGGGTCTGGGGATTCACCACATAGCTGCCTGCAACCTCAGGATACCAGTTTACTTAGCTGGCCCAGTCTGCAGGAGCATTTTATAGATTTTGCAGACTGATGCATACAATAGTCAATAGCAATCACCACAACTCCCCCATCTCTGGAATAGATTGATTATGTGAGCATCCAAATCATTCCTCCTGCAGTTTCCACCTAGTGTTCTCCCTTTAAGACAAATCATATTGCCCATCAGAGACAATGGCAAGGGAGAAGGGGATGTCTTTTGTCACATTCACAGCATATCCAACAATTCTGCTGTGGCTCTTGACCTGCTGTTCAAAACCTACCTGGTGGGATAACACTTTCTATTATAGTGAATATTAAAGGGATCAAGTGTGAAAATAAGAGACATCTCTGAGAGATGACCACGGTGGAGGTTTTATTTGACCAGGACATGCATCTGCTTCCACTGAACCTAGTGGGAGTTCTATGGCAGATGGTACTGCCTTAGTGCATACCTATCATAGAGCATGGTAACCAGATTTGCCTCCGCCTCAGTGTGAGCTTGCATGAAGAATATGAAGTTGACTTAATGACTACCTTACCTGTGCCTTTGTCATACTCTGTTGTGCCAGATCTGCCCCCTACCATCTGCTCTTCAGCTGCACTGAGCCTTGGCACTGGAATCTCCCAGATGCTGCCTGGTTGGCTTGCTTGAAGGATGCAGGTGATTCAGGTAAAATACGTAAAATCCCCAGTCTCATAGACCCATTGTAGGTACTGCTGATTACTGATTACCTATTTATGTTACTTGGCTGTTAGCAAGTGGAAGTCAACTCAAATTTCAGGTAGAACTTGATCTATTGTATTCAGCTAGTCCAACTGCATGTTATAAAAACTTTTGCCACAGGGACATTTAGGTGTGTTATTTATGTTCGGACCAGCTTGTGTTTCAGAAAGAGACAAATGTTCTCTCCTTCAAAGCAGAGCAGAACAGATACCATTACAGAACAAACAGTGAGGCTTGGTGGTTAAAAGGTAGGTGAGTTGGAGATGTAAGGAAGACATGCTTTTAAAAGCATGGGTGGTTTTTTTTTTTTTTTTTTTTTTTTTTTTTTTTTTTTTTTTCCCGTTTCTTTGCATCTGTTTTCTTTTGGGAATCACTAGTGAGGCATAGCAGTATGAAAAATTATTAAATGAGGCAACTGATGAATATTTTAGAATCAAGTTCCTATGTAACAGCTAAATTTTCTATTCTTGTATATGTATTTCTAAATGAAAATACCAAAGCCTATGAAAAAAACAGGCACTGAGGATGAAAATGAAATCTTCCCACAAAAGAAAAAGCAGTTAGAAAAAAATGTAATTTTAACACCTGTCTGCAGCTATCAAGTTAGACAAATCTATATTAACCATTGCAACCAGTGTCCCACCAAATGTCTGTACAGCAATTTTTTTTTTCCTAAATGAAAGTAAATTTTGTTATAAGAGGTGACAGAAGAAATCAGACACTAAATCTTTCCATGTATATGATCCAGGCATTCACTTAATTCTTGAGTAATTGTGGGCTTGCTAGCATGCTTCAATCAGACACAATCAAGTTGAGCACACCAAAGTGTTTTTCTTGTTTCCAAAACCAAACATTTTTCATCTTGCTGAAAATACAGTAAAATAACTCATTCAAAGGTGTTGAAACACAGACCTCTTGCACTATTACAGTAACATGGACCTCCTGGAGATGTGTGTCTTTCTTTTCTGAATGCTGGAATTGTACAGCTTCTAGTTTGACTAATTGTAAGCTCCACATATCTTTTTGGATGCATATTTGATTATATTCCTTATAATTTAATTAATTAAGATAAATACTCTGGTATTTGTTTGTTGCTTTGATGAAAATACTGTAACTAGGGAGAGGCAAGACTCTTTACCTAAGAAGTTTTATGAGATGAATAATTTATTCTGCAGGCATAATATATCAAGGAAGGTAATTTAAGTAAGATTGCAACTCATACAGCTAATTAGTTAAGTGACCCTGGAGCTTCAAATAGGCACTTGATATTTGAGGTACCAATAAAGATTTATTTCTAGCAAAAATCATTTATTTGTATGTGAAATACGTGGAACTATTATAGAACATATTTCTTTATGATTGGTCACAATTGTCCAAGTTTACATGAAAGCTCAGAAAAATAATCTCTTCAGCGTATTGCATATGAAGGTATAAAAGCAAGTTATTTTCCTGCTATTCTGCTATTTTAAATGGCCAAGTGTAATTAATGAAACTCCATTTAGAACATGGAAGAAAGTAATAATTTAATAGAATGTCCACATTTCAGCACAGTACCACTCACCAGTGCGTATAGCAGTTTCTCTTCAAATTTGTCCATACTGTTCACCTGACAGATTAACACCCCCAGTGTATTTTTAGAAGTTCCAGAATTTCTGACAGTGTCTGAGATGAAGTACTCCAGGCAACAGTTACAAAATCTTAAGAAGCTATAGCTTCCTAAAACTTTAACTATTTTAATATATTCTGGTGCTAAAATGGAAAATACTTGTTTCTTTTTCATATTTCAGCAAGTCTCGAAATACATTAGAAGTGTCATTGCTTAATAAAGATCACTTCTAAATCATTGTACCACACTGGAACTCATTCCTTTTTCGGTATTATTTATGGGGAGAAAACAGCTGGTATTTCAGGTCATGTAATCCCATAAGTACTAGCAAGAACAAAGAATTTCCTAGACTTAACTTCAGTATTCATAGGAAAATCTTCTGCCACCTCAAATAAAGAGCTCTGCAGACACAGCAGGGCTGGGAGAAGTACTTAGGACTTCCAAATACCTCACTAACACCCTGGCTAAAGGATTTATTTTAGCCTGGAGAACAAAAGGCTTTGGGATGACCTTACTGCAGCTTTACAGTACCTGAAGGAAGCCTACAAGAGAGATGGAAAGGGACATTTCACAAGAGCATGTAGTGACAGGACAAGGAGGAATGTCTTCAAACTGAAAGACAGCAGGGTTAGATTAGATACTAGGAAAAAAAATCTTTACTGTGAGAATAGTGGGCAGTGGAACAGGCTGGCCACAGAAGATGTGGGTGCCCCATCCATGGAAGTATTCAAGGCCTGGTTGGATGGGGCTCTGAGCAACCTGCCATGGTAGTGGGGTTGGAAATGAATGATCTCTCAGGCCATTGTATGATTCTGTGATTCTGTGATGATTGAACTGCTGTGAAAATATGCTGTGTGCACTGCAGATCCAGCCAGACCTAATCCACTGAGGTGTGCATCAGGAGGTGGGAATGTGGTATGGTCACTTCCCCATGGAACCACATGCTGCTCCTGCTTTACCCACAAAATATTGTGCATCAGTGCCTGGTTGGACGTTGCAGATGTAACCGTGAGGACTTGACAGCAGATCCAATCGTTTACCTGTTGAGAGAGATTTATTGTTTTTCTTGTTAGCCCTTCTGTGAAGACAGGGCTGGGTGCTGCTGTCCAAGGACAGCAGGGTGGCCAAGGCCAGGGTGGATGGGGCTTTGAGCAGCCTCTTCTGGTGGAAGGTGCCCCTGCCCACGGTGGAGGGGATGGAACTGGACGACATTTAAAAGGTCCCTTCCAGCCCAAATAATTCGGTGATTTCAAAGCCCCATGCCCTGGAGCTGGCCAGCCTGCATTCCTGGCTTCTGCTCCCTTGCATGACTTTTATTATCACCAAACTTGAACATTCTTTAAAGAACAACTTGTTTTCTACCTGCTGCTATAAACCCGACGGTTTAAAGACTACGTGAGTTGAGCACAAGCGGTTTGTAGCCCACCGCTTGCTGCAGTGAATCGAAGCCTTTCTGTAAAAGGCTTTCGGGGGAACACATCTTTGCGGGCAATAGCTGGGACCAAAATGCAGGCATATTTTAGCGTCTGCTGCCATCTTCCGGCTTCTGGCTCAGCTACAAAGGAACTGCTGGCTAAAACGGCTCTGGAAATGCGGCCGCGGCTCTGGGCGGGTCCCGCCTGAGGCGGCCCGGGGGCAAGGGCAGGGCCTGGTCCCGCGGCTGTCGGGCACCCGCGGCTGATTTTAAATTCAGGGGCTCTGAAGAGCCCCGCGATCTGTGGTCAGTGCACTAGTCTGTGAGGTGAAGCCGGATCCTCCATGGGGTTTGATGGGCTCGTGTAAAAAGGTGTGTGCTGCTTCAGCAGGACAGTCTAACCGGGCGAAGGGGTGACACACCGGGGCCATCTTCTGTGCTGGCGCAAGGGAAGAGGACAAACCAGACAATCCCTCCGCAAGACGGACAGCGACGAGCCCAAGTGCCTTTCCACAGCCCGTCTGCAGCTGCAACACATCGGGGAATTGTTAGGAAAATTTCCTTCCCTAATAAATGTATGTCAGTCTTTCCAGTGTGAAATTTAGTTAATATATATGTTAGTTCATGTATAACATTATATACTGTAATGCAATGGAATAGTGGTATTTTACTGGACACTGTAATATTGTTCATGCTTCAGTAAAACAAACTAAAGCATTACCTGGCTCTAGAAGTAAATGTCTTTGCTTCTGGGAAGCTTAGAGCTGTCTGTGAAGGATAAAAGATATGCCTGGACAGCCAAGATAACCACCAGCATTCATTCCAGCCTCTCTGCCATGTCTTTGAAACCCTCTCAGTGTCATCTTGTATCATAGATAATGGGCAAGACTGGCTCCAGGGACATCTGGATCAGCAGACAAGCCACAGGAATCCTGGAAAAATATAGCTACTTTGCAAAGTTTAACTATGATTGCTAATCAGCAGCGTGGGTGTCAGTGATTAGTCAAATTGTGTTGTACCTGAATGTATGAAGGCTAAAAGAACCTGTGTAAAGCCACATTCATGGTGCCTCATGTTGGCTGGTACACCTCATGTGTATGAATAAATATTTACCTTTGCAATTCTATACAGTTCCTAACTTCTCTCCTCCATTGACATGGGCCGGTTGTGTATTTTTATAATAGAGATGAGCAGAATTGTGACACAGCTGTTGTGACCCCCATATGTCTGATCAGCACTGGAAATGGCAGATCCATGATTATCCAGGGCCAATCTGTATTGTTTTTCTCTCTGTTGGGGTTATAGTTCAGTGTAAACAAAATAAAGCACTTACTGGACCATTTGCAAAGGTAAATTTAAAGCCTGGGAAGTTTGCTTTAGGGGAGGAAACAACCAGTTAGTCATTAGAGAAACTACTTCTTTCACTGGCCCCAGTGAAGGGACTCGCTTTACTCTTCCTTTGGAGGTGTAAGTTGCAACAGTTCTGTAGAAGCCTGGCTGATGTGTAGCTTGGTTGTCATGATCAGGGGCTATACCTCTGATGCCAAGACAGAAAGAAAGAGTTTCTGATGTAGAGAAATAAGCAATACTGCTTAACTAGTATACTTCTTTGCAGGACATTAGAGCTGAAGCAAGAGAAAAGCAGTGCCAGAACTTGATTTGTATTTGCTTAAGGAGTAGCCTCAATCATATTGTTCCAGAGTATTGCATGACCTCATGTTCATGGTATGTTCCAAGAAATGGCAGTATCTAAGCTCTGAAGTGGTTCTCCACAAGCTCTTCAACTGCTGTGGAGCTGGAAGTGATGCATGGTACTTCATGTTCTGTAATGCCACAAGTTTAGCTCTTGTAAAGACTGACATTGTATTGCTGAAACACACTGAGCATTTACAAACATGAGGAGACCTCACAGCACTCACTGTTGATTAAAAAATTGTGGTGATTTTCATCA
This sequence comes from Anomalospiza imberbis, assembly GCF_031753505.1. Taxonomy (NCBI): domain Eukaryota; kingdom Metazoa; phylum Chordata; class Aves; order Passeriformes; family Viduidae; genus Anomalospiza; species Anomalospiza imberbis. Next base: position 129,185,683 of record NC_089681.1, read on the forward strand.
GCATTCTATTTGATGTGCTCTGGATGTTGTGAATTAAGTTTTTTATGCCCCAGTAGGGGAAAGACAAAGCTTGATGGATGTATAGATCTGCTACTTCAAGAAAATTAACAGTTTGTTTCTACGCTCTTGAGGGGTTATCACTGGGCTTTTTATTCTTTTTAGTTAAAATTCACTGACCTGGCTTAACAGTGTGAGAATTCAGTGTCATGAGTATTATTTATAACTTGGCTTCATGCCATTTAGGGAAACAAAAAAGAAAAAAAAAACAAGAAAAAAGAAAAAGACTTGTGCGAGAAATGAAAGAAACAGAAGAAACAGATAGTATCAGATACTGCTTTGCTGGGACTGTATCTTAAGGCCTCTCCTCATGTCATGCATGAGTTGCAAAACAGTGAATAGAGACTGGAAAGTGAATCAGCTTACCCTAAAGTAAACATATACTGGATAGTCACCTGGATTGGACCATGATTTTGATCACCATTAACTATATTAATATATAGATTGCTACATTTAGATTACTGTACTGGGGTGTGTTGGTCTTCGGTTGAAGTGTTTCCTAAATTCTTGTTATAACACTTAGGGAAAGAAGTGGCTTCTTGGTGTTCTTTTCAGTGTTACTGCAGTGGCTATTTTCTGTTTTGAATCTGCATGATTGTTGGCAGTTATAAAAAGTAAGGGATCATATTATGAACATGGGATTTTTTAAAAGTAAAAATCGGTTGCTATTTAAAAATCAGGAACATTGCCAAAAGTTAAACCTGAAAGACCTGAATCCCATTCCAAAATTTATTTTGTTACTTTTGAGATTTTTACTTTTGAAACTTACTTCATTAATATATTCAACAGGCAGATTTTGTAGAGTTCTTGAAAAAGGCATGAAAATCCAAGTTTCACTGAATAGGACAAAGGTTTCATTCACTTTAGCAGGCTGCTTGCGTCACTGGCTGAGAAAGTGTGCTGAGATTTAGGACTTCCAATCTGATTTTTGGCACTAGGAGAGTGATGTCATTTCCTGAGCTGTGTGTCCATGCTGGAAAATTAGAAAACATGGGCTTTTTGTATAACCAACTTTATTTAAAAGCCCAAGAAATGACACATTATGGTGAGACTCAATTGGAATACATTGAAAATTACTTCACAACAGTAAAAAGGATCTCTGAAAAGGCATGCTTTTCACAATTATGAAATTTTTGAGCTTATTGCCATAATAAGATTTTGTTAAATGGTTAGTCTTTACAAAATAGAATGTATTATTTCTTTGTAACCGTGAAACAAAGTGAACCAGAATCAGGTGTTGTGATATCCCATTTTTATTGACAAAACCTCCTTTGGAATGATATTGCTGTAGGAAAAAACCTAGATGCTGTCCTTACAGGACTCCTTCTTGAACTCTTATTTAAAACACTTATTTATAAGGCTTAAGTGGGGAGTGTCTGGGGAAAAAAAACATTAATGGAAAATTCTGGATGGCATTTTAGAGGCCATAATTTGTACTAGTTCTCAGGAATGAGTGCATGAAGCTGAATATTCTGAGACTGAGGTCATGCAGAACTGTTTAGCAGAGTTTAGCAGAAGATTCAATTCATATTAGCTATTCCTCCTCTGAGAATGGGAGATTCTGTTTTACATTTCTTTAAAATGATGCTTTGAAACTTTAATGTAATGTAATTTGGCTCCATAGTAAGATCAAATATTCATGTGTTGCACTTTCAAATTTGAAGTACAAATTAACTCTTTAACAGTTTAAGCTACTACTAACTTGTAGGATCATTTTTAGCTGTTTAAAAATAATTGTTTACCTTTTCTTATTTTAGTTAGAGTTTTTTCTATTTTTTATCTGCAGCCAATGTGAAAAAAAAATAATCCGCTGTGTATTGTTTTTTCATCCAACTTGGTTGCATTGTCTGGTTTTTCTTTTTCTTATCTCCACATGAAGAACCATTTGAGAAGAGTGATGTGAGGGTATATGTAGTTTCTGATCCCCATGGCAGTCAGCTGATGATTTCTAGCTATTAGATTTTCTGTGTGGGCTCTATTCAGACTGGTGCCTACTTTGGCTCCAGAAAGAAGATAATAGAGTAGTGGTGGTGTAGAATCACATGAAGAGCAATTTGGCATGTGCCAGAGTGGAGGTCAAAACAGACCACAGCCACTGTGTGTTCTTGGGAGATTGATCAGAAGCAGGGCCTGAAGCAATTCCTGAAGAACAAAGTAGCTAGCAGCATCATCTAACACTACCCATGGGTCATCCTTTGAGTTTCTTGGAAAACACTGGGAAAAACATTACCATGGGAGATGTGAAAATTAAAAGTACTCTGGAAAATTGGCTAGTACTTTCTTTATTCTTGTAGTAACAACAATGTGGAGAAAAACAATACTGGTTTTCACTTTCTTGGGTTGTTATCTAAAAACCTTTGTGATCAATTGAACAGAGCACAAATGTTTTTGAGCAGATTAGAACTGGTAGGTGACATAACCACTGCCTGAGGTTGCCTGTATGCAGTGAAAACCAAGTGGCGTTTTACAAACCGTTTCTAGAAATGTTTTGGTCATTTGGAGCAGAAAGAAATTAACTGCATGGAGTTTCTATAGACATTTTTCAATGAGAGCAACTGAGAACTGCTATCTCTGGTTGTGTGGCTGGTATTTTAACCTAATCTAATGAACACATTGAAAGAAATCTTACAGGTAGCATGGAAAAAATCCTGTCCATTGATTGTAGTGAAAGGATTGTGGGTAGGCTTGTTCTTCACTATCTGCAAGTCCTTTTTCCTTGATCCAAAAGCTTCAGTGATAAAATAGTTCATCTCATACAGCTAGAAATTTACATTAAACATATAACAAGAAACACTTCTATTCTCTGTAAAGTACATTAGGCAGCTGGATCAAAGGACTGGAAAAGTTTGATTATAACTGAAATTTATAGAAATGGCAATTTTGTCCTAATTAAAAAGAAATTTGAAGTCAAAATGAAAATAAGTACTGTAGCTTAATTTGGTATAGAAATTATTAATGAGTAGAGAATCTATTGCATGAAAATTCCTCAGCCAGATTAAAAATTATATTGTTCTGAAAAAGTTTAAAAATATTTTTCTCCGTAAATAAACAGCTGTAAGAAAATGTTCTGACGTTAGTACTGGAATGGTCTGCAGTGGCCATGAGAAAGTTTTGATGCTTGACCTTTTCAAATGTGAAGGTAACTGAACTCCAGAGATGTGTTGCTGTGCTTCTGCTGAGGATTTCAACAGAATCAGTGATGGCACAGACTGTAATGAATGACTGAAGGAGATGTAAGAAAAGTGGATCTGTTACCTGCAGTATTTTGGGGGCAGTTTCACTAAAGGCTACAGAAGCCTTTGTGGCTGATCAGAGTACTTTAAGAGGGTTCTTATGGTGAACAAATAAGTAATATGATGCCCCTAAAATATAGAGAAGGCTAATTTTGTTTTTCAGATGCATTTGTTCCTACTGTTAAATTGCAAATACATTCATACATGCACTTTTCTTTTGATCATACAGCTGATCTTTTTGCTTAGTCTTGCTAAAAGTAAGTTTCAGTTGCTTGTTTCCTCCTCCTTTTTAGGCTACTGTTTATAACCTTAAGCCACTTATCTTTGGTCAGAAATCTAGGAAAAATCTAATCCAGGAATTTGTGTATATACAGTTTTTTCAATTTACTTTTGTTTCTGAATATTTAGTTCCACAGTTGTGTTTTTCACAATTTCTGCTTATTAAGAGTGTCTGGGAAGGGCATGGGTACCATGGAGGCTTGATTCTGACTCCTGTAAAAGAGAAATGTTGACATAGTTTGTTTTGTCTTTTACTAAGAACTTGAGTTTCATTTTTGTCTTAATTGTGATTCAAAAAGTGTTATGATTAGAAGGCTGGTCTTTCTTTGCAGCAGAAAATCAGAGTGCAAAATTAGTATTTTTTATTGTCTAGCTGTTACTATTTAAACAGAAAAGTGAAATAAGAAAAAAAAATGATGCACATCCCTCAGGAGTTAATTGAAGTACTTTTCCTTAAAATATCAGGTTTTCTATATTTGTAGTTGTTGCATAATTGAGATGAGAAGGGCCTTCAGGAGTTCTGAGACTGGTTTTATTTCTCATAATGCTGTTTACCAGCAACAAAAAACCAGACATCCTAGAGACCTACAGTGGCTGTGTGAAGACTTTCTGTCTGTTTCAACATTCATTTTTATGCAATGCCATTTTTTTCCTTTATAGTGAACACATAAAAATTGCCATAAGCTGCACTTTTAAGACAGTGTAAAATTGTAAGAGCAATAATTCTAATAACTCCTGTAGATCAATGCTTGAAAACAGATACTCCAGAATGTCAAGCTTCATATGTATTCCTTGGCTCTGAGAGAAACTGCAGTAAATGCTGCTTTTATAGAGAGTTTCTGTGACTGCCAGCGGAAGAACTGTAACACATTTATAGGGAGTAAAAATTGGAATGAAACATGCCAGACTAGAACAGTAATTCCTTCATTTTTAATACTGCAAGAGGATTAATATAATAAATCATTAGAACAATAATTGGAGATATATTTGAAAGATGACTTAATTATTCAAAGTTATAATTTAGCTGCATGATAAATTACAAATAATGACAAATCTGTATACCATTTACCCCAACACGGAGTTTTTGTTAAGGAATATGTATTTTCTTTCTATTTATGAATGCAGAGAATGAAACAAAAAATCATAACTTCTTTTTAATTAGTGTCTATATGAAAGCAGAAATTTTACAAAGACAAAATACAGCAATAGCAGCTTTTAACTGGAAAAAAGTGAGTGACCATTGGTTACTAGAAAGGGTAAGGCTCATTGTATTTGACAGCAGTAAATCAGAGTATGGAATCCTTTGGGAAGTAATTAATGTGATATTATAGTCTGACTAATTACTGTACATATTAGACATAAAGTTCACAGTATGTTTCAAAGCAGACATGACCTGTCTTGGTAAGAAAAGACCCATTTGATGCTTTTGATTTTAAAGTGAAAATACACATCTCTGTAGATGCTCATATATCCTGCCTGATTTTCCACTGAATGCTGTTCAGGCCATCCTGATAATGGGACTGTGCTTTGAGACTATCTCTGAGTGAAACTGAGATATTGATAAAATGAAAGTTCATTGCTGGACCACTGAGACACATTCAGGGAGCTGGAGCACCTGACAAATGAGGAGATGCTAATAGAACCGCATTTGTCCAGCCCGGACAAGGACAGGCAGAACAGTGGGGACCCAACTAGAAGCAGGCTTCAGCTCCCTAAACAGAAATCACAGGAAAGATGGAGCCAGATTCTTCCTCTGAGGTACACAGTGAAAGGACATAAGCCAACATGAGGATTTCTGATTAGATATGAAGAATGAGAACGGCTATGTGAGGCAACAGACTGCCCACAAAATCTGTGTTATTATCACCCTTGCAAATTTTTAGTATCTGACTGTTGCCTGTGTGACCTGATCTAACTCTGTAAGTAGCATGCTGTAAGATGGAGAGAGAATGCGGAGTTTTCTATAGATTCCTCCAAAAAATTATTCTTTGACTCTAGTGTCTTTTACTTGAACTTTGTAAGATACAGAAAAATATGGATCTTGTCAGTGTGATCATTGATGTTAGCCTAATATGGAATGTAAAAAACTGCAATTGTATATGAAAGGTATGTAAGAAAGATTGGTGGTTTTGTCATCGTGCAACCTTAAAAAATACCTTATGGCTAAGGTGTGTTTCCTAAATTGAAATCTTCAGAAAAGCAGAATTATGTTTTCACTGTTTCCATATTTGATTTTAATCTTTCCTTGAAAAATTGATAGGAATCTTTCTGCTAATGCTTTTTCATTCTTCTTTCTAGTAAAGTTTTCTTAGTTCTTATCAGAGATTTTAAATGGTGGGTGCTTTATTGTTGCAGAATTTTCTTAGTGGAAAAAGCCACCTCCTCTGAAGAAGAAAAATCATTCTGAAAAGCAAACATCTTTCCTTATTCTCCTACTCTGTGTGACTATACACTCTTCAATATTACTAGGATGATAGCTATTTTAAAGACTGGAACAAAAAATGGCAGTATGTTTTTGGCAGACCTGAGGAAAACTGCTATGATAGGGGAGAAATGATGGAAAGTAGGAATTGTATAGCTGTTAAAGAAGCCACAACATAAATCATGAGCAGGTTCTATACAGGCCTAGATTGTTAAACCCACTTTGTCTCAGCATCATGGAGAAGGATTAAAACCCAATAAAAATCCTCTTCTTTTATTGCAGAATAATTTGCCTATATTACAGGCAAGAAGGCCAAAACCAGCCAGCCAGAGATGGTAAATGGCAGTGTTTCTTTTTCACTGAGAATAAATTTCAGGAGGGAAGTAATTTCCTATCATGTTTTCTGAAGTAAAGGGATTTGAAAAAAAACTTTTGGACTCAGATAATTGAGAACAAAAGCCTCCACATGTACTTTGTGTAGGAAAGTGCTATGTTTTATCTATGCAATGTATACTTTTAAAAACAATTCCTTTCTTATAGAAAACAGCTTGAAAAGCTGGAATAAACCCCAGGAAAAACAAATGATACAATTGCTCACCACCAGCCTATCCCTGAGCAGTGACCTACTGCTCCTTGCTGACTCCCTGCAATTCATATACGGGCCATGTTGTTCTGTGGTATGGAATGTTCCTTTACTCAGTTCAGGTCAGCTGTCCTGGATGTGCCCCTTCCCATCTTCTTGTGCAGCCGCTCTCTGACAGGGCACGGAAAACTGAAAGTCCTTGACTTAGGGATTAAGCTGGTGACACACTAATGTTTTCACTACTTAGCAACAATAAAAATACTCGTGTCTTACCAAATTTACTCTCACACTAAATCCAAAACACAGCACTGTATGAGCTGCTAAGAATAAAATTAACTCAACCCCAAAACAAATATGAAGAACCACATTGTTTCTGGGAAGCAACCTTATGTATAAGGCACTTTTGGTCTAGACCAGCCATTGTGTCTTTCACTGAAAATACTTTTGGATTTGGATTTGAGAGAAAGATGAGTAAGCACAGAGCTCCCAAAGTGGTAATTGCATTAGAATCTGCAGTTTGTATGAACTTCTAGAAGTTTCCTTCCAAAGAAATTGTTCTCAACAGAAATGAGAATACCACACTTTCCTCTGTCGTAAAGAAGAGAATTTGTATATATGTTGATAAATTGAGAGGTGAGACTGACCTCAGTATCCTACCAGAGTTTTATGCATTTTGTGGGGGGCTGCTGATAAGAAATACATATTTTAGTTTGGCTGCTTCAGTTAAGTAGGTATCTTAGCTCTCAGTACACTTTAGACATTGACCTGGACTTGTCTTGGGACTTATTCCTATTTGTAGACATTTCAGTGTTTGTTAAGCTTCTTACATGCCTGATGCCCTGGGAGCCCAGTAACAGAGGTAATTAAAAAAGACAATCTATTTTATGACAATATCTGTGACTTGACTTCATTACACTGCATAGTGGGAGGTCATGTATTCATACATAGGAAATGTGCAGATATGAGCTGTAGGAGTGCAAATCCTCTCTGCTATCAGATGATCTTAGATATAAATTTAGCTATTCAGGAAGATCCAATTTACTGTAGAGAGAGGCATAAGTAGTACTTATAAGATTCCCTCAGGAGGGAAATGGTAATTTAATTTTATTTTTCTTTCTTTTCCCCACATTAGAAAGAGCAATAATAGGATAATTTTTTTTTAAAGTGTGGTAGTTTGTGAAAAAATAGCACGTTTCAATTTTTTCAAACAATAGATTTGCTGTTGCTGGGAATGATATGTGTGAATGGCACACAGCCTTTGCTGTAAGTTGTTGAGATAGAATCCTTGTAAAAAGCAATATCTTGAATTTCCAGTCAAATAAATGCACAATCAGCTTGCTCCTGACACAATCTCAAATCAGAAAATATAAGAAGAGACCCAAATATAGCAAGGCAACTGAAAATTTATTACTTGTAAATCAGTATTAGAGTAGAATGTCTAGTTTAAGGTAAGATAGAACTTTTCTATCTGAGATTAGCCCTTGACAATACAGTTGCAACAGCAGAAAAAATCCAGATCTCACGTCCCTTAATGAGGCTGCTTGCAACTTTCTGTCCAAAGGAAGGGGTTAAAAAGGTTCTAGATTAGCTGAGGTGTTGGGAACCAGGGCAAAGCAAGCAGAAGGTTCTGTTCTGTGGCTCCTGCCAGAGATGACTTAAAGTCTGAGGGCAAAAGGAATTCCAAATGTTTCATGTTGACAGAGCTGAAACACTGGCACACAAATTCTATGTTTATGATATTTTTAAAATACTTTTAATGATTAATGCTAGTTTTCTAAGATGAAGGGGAGACAGAAAAAGTGCCGCTAAAACCCTCACAATAGTTTCTTTGTATGCAAAGCCAAAAATAAATTTTAAAACTTTATTTGGCAGTCAAAATAAAAATTACTTTGGGCTTCTGATGCCCTAGACATTTATTTTTTTTATATGCCATATGCTCCCTTAAAATTATTTGTTTTAAAAATGTTGTTTCACTTGGAGGAAATGTGGAACAGGAGGAGAATTGCCACCAGCTGAAATTCTATTATATCTGTACAAGAAACTACAAACTATTATTTTACCTTATCAGATCTCACTGCTGACTGAATTGATCAAGTTGTGTGAATCTGCATGACATCCCAGGGAAGGACAGCACCTTTGACTAAGAGTGTTGGGTGTCTACTTTGTTAGGCTCATGATAATTCTAATTTTTAATATTCCTTCCTAAACCAGGGCAGCTATTTAACAAAAATGAGAATACTATCCCAAAGAATTTACAATCGGAGTTGACTCTTTATGATTCATTATATTATGGAAACAAGCAATAATGAGAGAATAGGATGAGGAGCTAATATAGTTATCAGTGATAAAAGATGTTCTTGTTGAGTTCTGTTTTTCTGCTAAGTGTGGCAAGCACATTTCTCTCTCTCTCAGGATTTTTATAAAGGTGCACAGAGAGAAGTGAAAGAGAAAACAATTTCTATTTGGACAATTGTTTACCTAGAGCAAATGCCTGGTTAGATCACGGTGGATTGTTTAGGCCTGATGGCCAATCGGATCCACCTGTGTCTGGGCTCTGGAGAACAGGGTCACGAGTTGGGAGTGAGTTAGATATGGTAGTTAGAGAGAGTAGCATGTAGTTTTTAGTATCCTCTTTAATATAGTATATTAATGTATCATAGCATAATTATAATAAAGAAATCATTCAACCTTCTGAAATAAGTCAGACATCATCATTCTTCCCATTGGGTTCGCCGACATCTACAACAGCTAAGCTTCTGAGATCCACATTTAAACAAGAAAGTAAAGAGTGCACCATTGATTCATTTAGCACAGGACTTGCAGGAGAAGAAATTTTCAGGGCTGGTTTGAAGCAGAAATCACCAGTGTTGAGAGAGTAGGCTTTTATGAGATCTTCACATATGAGGGGAAATGAGGCAGCTACAGATCCCTGCTTGTTAAAAACAGTGCAAGTTCACTCCTGAGACACGCTGGAGGGACTCAGCTGACTTTCATGGCACAACACGTATAAGTAAGCCAATGTGGCTCTAGTATTGCAACTACCATTAATAACAAACTGCTAGCATATTTTAGAAAAAAAATATAATGAATAACAAAACTATCAGTTTGTTAGCCTCCTTATAGGTGAAAATTTACCTAAAGTAACAGCAGTAGCCATTTTACTTACTCTCTAGGCTCTATGTGGAACTTGTTGCAGTTTGCTGGTTTATAGTCTTATCTTTGTCCCTGATTTACTGCTTCTCTGCTCTGTCTCACTAGTACAGACCACCAGGCTACACCCATTATCACATTTTAGGGAATTTCTGGAGATGTGATTTCTACAGTTTGTTTCTGCTTTTTCTCACTGTCAGTAAGGTCTTTTTCAGCTATGGAGCTTAGGAATGGATCCCCTAAACTGAGCTTCCCTCTTTATTGGCTGTTTTCTTGAAAATGCAATGGACAATAGGTCCTGTTTAACTGCAGGGTCCATCTTAAATTTGGGCCTCTCTTTAATGTACAGGAAAAGGTTTTGAAGAAATTTCAGTGGTTTCTAACCAGAGCAACTCATTAAGTTACCTCTTCTTTCACAAAAGGAAGCTTTTAAGCACAAAAAAGAACACTTTTAGTATTGATTCTAATTGAAAAAATTTTTATTTGAAACTATGTATTTACAGTTTATTGACTGAAGTTCCATCCCTCTCCACTTACCTTCTCCCTCCCCCACAGTATTTTCTTTCACTGTGGATGATTTCTTCTTTATGCCATCTACAAATGACCAATAATGTGCTACAAAAGCACAGGAAACTCTTATAACCTTTTACTAGGCAGAAGTAAATAAATAACTAGTTTGTACAAACACAGTTGTTTCTTACCCTGGCTTCCTGACAATGTGCCCATTACTCCAGAACCACTTTTACCTGTGAAGTCCTATTCTTGCAGGTGGTCTAACCATGCTCATTCTCAAGTTTTCTGCTGAGCTCTCTGTTCCCTTCTCCTTTGCTCCGTATTAACTCGTTCCCGTGGTGTGGCAGTGAGAACAAATGGGACAAGGGAAAGGAAAGAGCAGCTCTGTTAAATTCTTTCCTAGCAAGAAGCATTGTCTGGAAATCAAAGTCTTACTAAAACTTCCTCAACTGGGAGTTGGACTTTGATAGTCCTATTGGGTCCTTTCCAACTCAGAATACTCTGTGATCTGTGATTCTGTAGAGTGGACAGGGGAACCTTCCCCCCCATGTGGCCAGGGGCAAGGACTATGTGGTTCCCAAGGAGACTGAGACTGACAGAGGATATAGAGTGCTGCTGTGTAAGCAGATGAGAATTGAGATCATCAAGTTGTTGATCTGGTTTTGGTTTGTTTCTCCATAGGGGAAGGTAATGTTTCAAATGGATAGAAGTTTGAAGCATAGTGCATGCAAACGATAGAAATTATTTCTGTTTCCTAAAGAATTTTAGTTTCTAGATTTCTAAACTTCTCAGTGTGCCACTGTGCACCTTTAAGAATGCTTTTGTGACATAGATTTTCTGTAAAGTGCAGAAGTGCTGCAACTGTGTTAGTAACACACAACAGAATATACTCAGAGAGTTATTAGCCAGTACTGAGAGAGCACAACTCAAAATGTCACAAGCTCTATTTCTGTACAAAAAAATATTCCGTCTTTTAGTTAAATTAGATTTTCATTCCTTTCCTTAAGGCTAGTTTTGTCTTTGTCTAGCTGGCCTTCCTGCAGCTGGCAGCTAGGTGGGGTGCGTGCAACACTAAAGTTCAGTCCAAACACCAGCGCTGAATTGTTAAATACAGCGAGTAGCTAATTTGAGGGTCTGAGAGTATATTTAATATATGGCTACATGGAAATCTTGTTTAGGTAAACAATTTTTTTAAAATTTTTGGCAATTCAGTAAGCAAAGTACAACTTAGATTTTGGTTTTATGGCTACTAAATGATTTCAAACCTTTACTGCAGTCTTCATTTTCATCATAGCTTACAGTGCCAGGTTATATTCCTTGGCATTGTCTGTGCCTATGTAATTGATTTAGAGGGTCATATATGGAATTTAAAGGTGATGGGGAAAGCGGAATGTTTTTATTTCATAAAACAAAACAATTCAGGGAAAACAATATTTTAAAATTTTTCCTTAAATATTCATCATTCAAAATAATTTCATGGAAATAGCCACTAGATAATCATCTATCTTTCTGGTTTATATGTCCCATTGTTAAGATTTTAACTACTTTTTTCTTTTTTCCAACCATGGACAGCTGAGCCTTCATTTATCTCCTCTGTCACTTGTTCATAAAAACATGGAATGAAAGCATGGCGAGACTTTGAGAACAAAATGTTTTCTAATCATAAAACATTGGCAGCTAAGGGAAAGAAAAAATTGGATGCTTAAGAAAATGTTAAATAGAACCAGATGAAATTTTTAAAACTTTGCAAAATGGAATACTTGCTTAGACATTCTGTCTAGAAGATACAGAGCCACAGACTTTGTATCACTTATGCCCTGATAGTTATATGCAATCTACAATACTTACTGTAGAATTTTTTACACCAATACCTTTGTCAATCCCAGAAGCTTTGCTGGGGAAATTGCTACATAGGGGGAGCTGAGGAATGGAAAGAGCAATTGTCTAGCTCAAGGTCCTACAGGAATATGTGGTGGAGATGGCAGCTGAATCCAGGACTCCTGTATCACAGATCAGTTTTATACAAAACAACCCATTTTCTCTAGTTAGCACTATAAAACACTGCCTTTTGTCAATGAGCAACTTAGCTGCATAAAAAAGATTGTCAAATCATGGTTCACTAGGGTCCAGTTCCAGAGTTGCAAAGTGCCACAGAACAAGTTAATTCATGTTGTCTGTCCTGAGCTAGTCTGGGCTTTGGAAGGCTCCTGTGGTACTGCCTCTGTGGAATATGCCTGTAGCAGTTTTAATTCCCTATTTTAGTTCCCAAGCAGTTAACCATTAACATTTTTGCTGCTTTCTAACAGAATACTTTATATTTTCCAAGGCATACCTGTTATGTCAATGAAAAATTGATGATGAAAAAGTCCTATGGCATATTGTTTTATTTTAGGGGAGAATGAGACATGCAGAGGTTAACTAATGTGATTTTTGCATGGATCTGGGTGGCAAGAGACCTGTATTTCAGCCACAGCTCTGTCTGCCTCATTATGTGGTATTAATAAGTAATTACTTGCCCTTTGTTTTCATTTTCCTGCATGCAGAAGACTCACGGTCTTTTGTGTGATGGTGCACAATGCCTTGTCCTGTGATCAATCCAATACACCAAATTTTAAATATCTTGTAAAGGAGGTTAGGTTCAAACAAAGACTACACTGCTTTCTCAATCAAGGTAAGAGGGTTGCTTTACTGCACTGCACACACTGTTTTGCCATGGGCACTGTGTACAGAGGAAATGAACCACTTACTGACTACCAAAATTCTGAATGACTCTGTCCTGGCTTTGGTGGTGTTTAGAGCAGTAGCTAAAAATCAGTCTGGGTTTGCTGCAGTGAATAATACTCTGTGTATTTCTCTTCTTTTTCTGATGAATCTGTGGAATAGATAATGATAAAGGACACTCTAGTCTCAGAGAAAATTGCTGATAGCAGAGTTAGGACTGTTGATTTGACCCTAGCTCCTACTCTCTTCACGACAATGCTGTTCACTGATGACTGCACTGATCTGCTCTCCACTCTTTCCTACAAAAGCCAAAGGAATTGGATTCATTGTGCATATTGTGTTTAAATACAAGGTGTATTCTTTTTTAGAGTTTTCAGGCTTTTGAGTTGGACGTCTGGCTTCATCAACAAAGGATGGCGCTTTCTCTCCTTTACATGCTCATGAAGCAGGAAACTAGTCTTACTGAAAACTGGTAAAGGCAGATTTCCTGTCTCAAAAATTGTTTGATATGCCTTAGCCTGTCATATGCACAGTGCTGGAGAGAGTGCCGGGCAGAGCTCAGTGGCTGCTCTCTGCACACTGTGTTACACAAGCCATAGTATCTTAGTCACGAACAAGGTGTAATAAATACTGCTTCCATTTTGGCATTGAAGGTGTTTTCTCACCTCTTATGGATCTTATCTGTGAAAGATTAATCAAGCTTCCAATCAACATGAAGTAGCAAAGATTTAACAACTGTTCTTTGAAAAAAAGCCTGAATCTGGCACCTACTGTATCCTATTTGCATGTCAGTAGACTGGGCAAGTGGCTTCCTAATTTCAAGAGAAGTGCTTGCAGAGAGGGATGATTGCTCATGCCAGTAGCTCTCTCTGATGAAAAATGGAAAGCATTGATTATCCTCAAAAGTCCATGAAGTTTCAGTTAAGGTAAAATATGAGACATTTGATCAAAGGACTAAAAAGTACACAAATCCCAAGTGAAGGTCTGATTCTATGACAAATAACTCTGTTCAGCCTTTACCAGGAGACATAAGGGCACCAGAAAAACCATTCTGGATGATTGAGGATACCCATCCCATAGTTTGCTTTAGGAGGATTAAGAGCACATCTGCTTCCCTTTGTCAAGCCACATATTTCCTAGACTGTTGATAGATTAGGTTAGCATCAGTGAGATGCAGACTGCCTGATATGTATCTTTTCATCCTTTTTCTTTGTTTCAAGAGTGGGAAGAACCTTGAAATGAAAAAAGTTGAACAAAGTTTTTTTTCCTCAGAAGTTGTTTTTATTGTTTGCTTATTTTAGGAGGATTCAAGAAAGACTCATTATCATTGAGATTCAAACAATTTTTTTCAATCTATTTTATATTATGGGCAGTGACCTGAAAAGTTTATCATTGGTGAAATTCAGTGACTTTTACTTCCTAATTTGTAGTCCAAGGACCTATGCCCTTATCTGGTAGACCATTAGAGATTTAGTTTGAATGAAGCTCTGAAGTCCCTCTGTGTCTGAATGAGGAATAAGGGGTTTCAGACAGAACTAAGAGCCAGGAAATATTCAGCTTTCTCTGGTTTTAATTCTGTATATTCTTCATTAAGTCCCATGTGCTTCCATGTCAGAAAAAAAAAGAAACTATTTTCTATCATTCTTTTTCTAACCATTTGTTTTAGGACAGCCACAGGGCTGCTCTAAACTAACTGCTTCCTAATTATCCTTAAAAGACAATTTCACTTGAGTGATGAAGATAATGGATGAAAGATGGAGATAAAAGAGTCACTGAAGTTCACTGTTTTTTGACCTTCTATCCTGTCTCCCAACCCCCATTGTTACCAGGCCTGGCAAAATGGAGACAGAATCTGGATCTTAACCTTTTTGTAGCCTGGAGCAAGTCAAACCTTGAAACTCATTGTCTTTTTTTTTTTTTTTTTTTTTCCATTTGTATGAAATAATCTCAAAGTATCAGGACTACCTCTGCAAATCAAAATCAAAAGTAGGACTGTACCCAGAGCCTACTATTATTCGATAATTTGGTTTAGCTATAAAGGAATATTTTGGTTAGTAATTTAATGAACAAGGGAATATCTACTAATCAGGTAGGTCTTGCAAATATTTTCAGAAAGCTACAATATTTTTTTTATGCATCGTAAGAACTGAAGAAGTTGCTATGTAAGTTAATGTAATGTACAGGGATTGCCCTTCTCAGAAATTTTTGGTTCTCATTTGCCTCTCATTTTTTGGCCAGGATGTGGCTGAAAGTCTAGAAAATAAAAAGAATACTCACTTAGCATTCTTTAGCAGTGTACAGTATTTAGTTTTCTTTTCTTTTTAGGAGGAAAATATATTTCACAGAGACTATCGACTGAATTTACAGTGCATCACTATGGTGATCACAATGAAAAATGCAATAGTTATGAACTATCATGTCCCACATAATGTTAAGAAAATGCAAAATTTCTTACAATGGTGACACCTTACCTGTAAACCTATGGTTCCATTTAGAAAACTCTTCATTATAATGAGAATCATTGAAGAAATTTCCTTTACATGCCTTTGTCATTTAGGTTAAGAGCTCAGTTTTGCTTTTACAGAAATACTCTGCTTTTAGAGGAACTTGGGGCTTGGGCCACACAGGGAAAGAGAGTGGAGTGAGGCTGCAGCTGGGGAGCTGCTGCCTACCTGCAGGACTGGGAGGGTGGGATCTCCTCCAGACCAACCTCTCCCGGCTGTGGAGCATGCTCCAGCATCCCTCCCTACTCACCCCCTGCCCCGTCTGCCAAACAGGATTTGTCAGCAATCCGAACTATGTATCTCATGTTGGATCCCAGAGCTGGAGGGAAGCTGAGGAGCTGCTGTGTGGTCGCCTGAGACGGAAACACCACACTGAAGAGAGCACGATGGAGCCAGAGGAATGTCTCGTGTGTGAAGTATGAGGCTTGACAAATCTGGCACTACTCACTCAGATACTGCTTTTGATTGAATTAGCTTTTGATCTGAGTTACACAATGATAAACCTATGTAACTCTATTGACGTTTACTCAACAAAATTAAGTATCAGGGTTTATTTTAGGGGAGTTACTCTACATTTTACCAGATGCAATTAATCCTGTCTGAGTTATATTGTTGTCTTTGATTCTGAACACTTGAAATGTAAACAATACATCCAGCACATTTATGGAGTGATAAAAGGACAAATTCTCTTCCTACTTATATCTACGGAAAATAAATGTTTAGGACTTGACACCGGTTCCATCAAGGCAGAGTGTAGCCCTGGATATGTGTTTTAGACAAGACTCAAACTGTGGTTGGGTGAGGCTCACCTCGACTGTAAGCTTAACCAAACCTTTTCCTCTCTTGTAGTAATTACTTTCCTCCTCCTACTGCCTTCCGCTTCTTTTTCCACATTAATGATTAAATGCTTATGTTCCTGCTCTCTTACTAAAATGCTGAGTCTTTCACCTACTGTTTCCTTTTGGTTTATTCCTTTATAGTTGTTCCAGCTAAGCACCATCTATATGCAAAGCATCTAAATGTTTATATGGAACATGTGGTTCTTATTTAGCTTTGCTCCAGACATGACGTGTATGAGCATAGGAAGGAAGATGAAGTAGTTAACAGTGCTAACAGAAAATCTAGATATTTTAGAAGAAAACTGCTTGCTTAAGTGAACTAAAAAAAAATTAGAATCTTTCCAATTAAAATATTCTTAAATCAAGAAAAAAAAAGGAGATCCTGGATTAATACTCCAAAAGGAAATATCTTTAGCATTGCAAATTGTTGCTCTACAGTCTGAAACTATGGCAACATTTCCAAAGTCTGGTTTAAATAAGTAGGATTTTTAAGGAATGCAAAATGTAAAGCTTAAATATGGGTTCATTTCTTGGCTTTTTTCTATTTACTTTTTTTCTCCTTTTCATTTTTATTTTTCCCCTTTTCCTATCTTCTACTACTTCTACTTTTTAAACTTTTTTCTACTTTTGCTGCTACTTATTTTAATTTTTCTTTTTTGTATCTTTTTATTTTCTTTTTTTATTTGTGCACAGACAACTTTCCAGATTTAAAAAAAAAATCTCTCTTCAAGATATGAAAGATTTTGTCTGACTTTGCATATATTCATTAGGCAGTAGTACTTTAAATCTCATTTAGCAAGGAAGTAATCCATGGAGTCTCTTGTCCTTTTTACTGAGGACTGTAGAACTAGCTGACTCTAGGAAACCTTTTAGTGCAATCTATATAGAAAATCAATTACGAGGAATACTGGAGCATCAGGAGACTATTAGCTTGACTTTACTATAGTTTACAGTGAGGATTTGATACCTGAGAGCTAGATATTCAAGACCTTATGTGGCTGTTGTGCATCTAGGAACTGATTTTTCTGCACATTGTTGTGCTTCTGAGTTCCCATACAGGTTAAAATTCACCTTCTCTGTAATAAGGAACATAATTTAAAGGGAAATAAAATCTATGTGTGTGTGTGAGTTTAATGTTTGCACAGACATGGAGTAAACTCTTCTTTATAGATAAAGGAGACCGAAGGTTGTGATGTACTAACATAGTTCACATGTAGGACACAGTGGTCTCAGTTTCTGGGATGGGGTGATGCCTCAACGGAGAGTAGAAGTTAGACAATACTTGAAATACATTTGCTGGTTTTCTTCTCTGTGTAGTGAGCAAATAGCTTCTTATTTGTTTTGGTGTTTCTGTACCCCTCTCTGACAAACTCTATCTATTCCACTTTCTGCCTTACTAAGTCCATTTGGACAGGAATGTTCTTCTTGTACAGTATCTAGTGGAGGGGGTCCCGACCCACAGCTGAGGCTGTGATGAGTACTGTGAAAATGCAAACGTTAAGAATATAAAAATGTACCACATAAACCCAAACCCGGCTAGCACAGAGTCCTCCTTCTGATGGTGGACAATTTTGACTAGTTAGGGTATAGGGCAAGTATAGGAAGAGGTTTATTCTTATTTCACTTCCTGATAGTGGCATTCAGCAGCCGTATAGGGACTTGTGTAGCCAGAGTGTGCATCTAGACCATCCCGTGCCACAGACACTAATGGACCTGCCCTCCACATCCATTCCTTTCTCTAAAACAACATGTAAAGAAAAACTACGTAAATACAAAAGAGTATATAAATATTAGTGTGGATGAAAGTTAATACTATGGAGATTAAATAAGAGATCAAATTATGTGGACGAGCTGCTATTGCTGTTAGAGATTTTAGGGAGTGGGGACAGCACAGTTCAGAAATCGTTAGCTCACTCCTTCCAAACACATTTTTATTCCATGAGCAGGTCAGGGAACTACACCTAAATTCTACTGTTAAAAAACTTGTAATGTTTTTATTCTTTTCAGCTTTAATGGCTTAGAGCATAAAAGCAATCTCTAGGTATCATTTACAGGAAAATAATTTTCCAAAGAGCTGTGTCATAATTTTTTTCTTTAGCAAGACCACCTCACTTTTCCTGTGCATAAGAAATGCAGTTTTATTCCAAGTGAATAAAAAATTAACAACCTTGTGTCACATTCTTCATTGGTCACACATTTTGTTATCCCAGAAGAATACCCAAGCCTTTGTAAATCTAAGACTAATTTTAAGAAATGCATCAATGCAGTTTCCTATCAATAATGCTAGTGGGATTTCACATAGATAAGGAAAGTAATCTTCTGATCTGCTGCTGGACCGAGACCTCATATATACCTTATAAAATAGTACGGCTTGTAACAATCTCATTCTTTTCCTTCACAACTCTTCTAGCACAAAAATCTATCAGTTTCCTCACAAGGAGCTACATAGATGCTACATGCAGTATTTTAAAGCCAAATAGTTTCTGCCTAATCTATTCCAAAGACATCAGATCTTTGGCTAAATAAATATTTTTACGTTATTTTAAGTGCTTTCTACCTAAGAATTTGCAGCCTAAAATAAAGTTACATTTTCGCCTATATCCCTAGGTGATAGGTAAATAGTTTCAGGAATTATGTTTAGTCCTGAAGTCCGTTTTCAAGGACAGTCAAGCAAAATTCCCTCTGTTGAAACAGACATTTGCCTGAAAAATTGTGGCAGGGCACAGCCCATTAAGAAGGTCTTGCATATATGGTAAGAATAAAGCTGTGAGTGAAGATAACTTTTAAATCATGTGGAAGATTAGCATCTTCCACATGGAGAAGAATAAAAAAAAATCATATCATCAAGAACATTTAGACACTCTGTTTTTAAAGCAGAAAGTCAGTCTCAACATTGGGTGCAGAAAGTTATGTTTTCACATTTTAAATTGTGGTACTTGTACATCAACTGGCTGGAAACAAATGTTTATTTTCTGTCTGAAAAATGCACATTTTTCCAGCTTAATTGCCTAACAGTTCTTTATTTATGTTGGATGTAAATTCATAAATGTCTTCTCAGAAATAAACTTGCCTACAGATGGCTGCTATATGTTTCTGGAAATATTTTTTGAAAAATGTCTATTTAAACTAACTTTGGTGAAAATCTTGTAAATAAACAAAGGTTTCAGCAAATTCTTGCAAATATTCTGGAAAGAAAGCCATGTCAGGCTGATCATGTGGAGCTGCACTATCACAGGTTATATTCTCACTGAAACTATTTCACTGCAAATATTGGCTATGATGTTTGATTTTGCTTATGAATGGGCAATGGTATATATACTTTTTCATGCAGCCCCTACTTCACTATTTCTGGTAACATAAATAGTTCCTGAGTTGGTAGTTTTTCAAAGCACTCACTGAAAAAAAAAAAAAAATCTTTGAAATTTGGTTGATTTCACTTGGAAGTGTTATTTTACATCATGTATTAAGCAATTCTCTCCATTACTTCCAAGACTTCAAACACAGCTGTCCCCACTTTGGTAGCTGTAAAATCAGATGGCTAATATCTGAAGTGAATAGAGGTGGCTACACTGCAGCAAAAGAGATCTTGTTCTTTGGTTTTAATTTTCTTGGGGCTAGAGGAAGAACCTAAATCTCTGCAGCCAAATTAAAATTCAACAGTGCAGAGTCCCACACTTCACAGATACATCTTGATTTTTAGAGTAGATGTACCAGGTCACTTCAGATCCAAAAGTGAAAGCATGTTCTATCTGAATTACAAATTACTTCTTAGGGGGTTGATCACATGTTCTTAACACACCCTTTCGGATGTCCTTCTCAACCTTTTATACTCACACCTAATTTCTTGGATAATTTCTACTAAAAAGTCTCTGCCCATCATCAGAGCATGTGGATCCTTGGAAGGGAAATGGCCACCTTCGCTGTTCACAGTTTCTCATGGGCACTACATTCCTTTTGGGGTGGAGAGGACTGCATCCCGACACAAATGTACTGCTCATGAGAAACTGTTTTAGAGAGCCTGGTCAATCATTAAACCCAGATGAGACAGAAAAGGTTATTGCAACTCATAACCTTCTCTTAGACCACTGCAGGAGAGCTGTCTGTGCTGCTAGAAAAGCAAAGAATTCACAATATAAAATGTCTGTTAGGCCCGTGTAAGAGAGAAACAGTAGTGACTGAGGGCCAACTTTACAACCCATAGCTCAAGTCCCAGCTTTAAAGCACTTAATACACTGATAGATGTGGTTAAGTGGGCAGAATAGAGTCCACTCTGTGACACCACCCCATCCATATGCATTTCATTGTTAATATATAGCTAAAACAGGAAACTTCTACAATCAGATAAAGAAAGCTCTACAGTATGTGATTATGGCTTGGTCAGATGTGAGTGCCTGTATGAAAAATAATACCTCAGGTTGGATAACAAAGAACAGCTTGTATTTGAACTTGGCTGTGGTAAATTAAAATGAATTCCCTGAGTCCCTTTGCTCATGGTAACTTTCAATTTTGTAGCATTTTTCAACCCTTTTGCTCCTTCAGGGTTACGAGTGATTAATTTTATTGACTTAATCTCAACTTCATATTTTTACTGTAAATCCTTCCAATGTTCAGAGTATAATTATAGTTTAATGATTTAAACTTGTGGATTCTATTCCCCAGAAAGAAGACAATATTTCACTTTTACATTTTTAAGGCTATTTTTCAGTGTCTCTTACAAAATGAGCAAATAAGACATAGGGAAATTGGGAATGTTTGTTTGTTTGACATATTAATCACTACAGGTTTCATCATTGATTTTTTTCTTTTGCCCTTAATTTATAATTCTATAATTAAGTCTGCAAGCAATTTAGTTTTATCCTTGAGGAAAGTGGGCAGAAAAAGAATCAATAAAAGAGCTGAAGTTTAATACAGAAAGCAAAATTGTGATCCTTGAACTTCAGTATAGATCTGTATTGTGTATTCTATACACCAAACCAGTATTGATATTAATGGAATTTCACTGTGTGTAATGAGGGGAGAATATTCAATGAATGAGGGAAAAGTATTCACTGGAGATTTCCAGTGCAGTTGAAGGATGCACTGTATTGACTTGGCCCTAAAACTAGAGCTCTGAAAGATAAAAATACCTAAACTATCAGGCACAGTTAACATTAAATCTACATTGTTACTATGTAACAAGTGCAACAGTGTTCGGATAGCTAAAGAAACAAGTATTGCAAATTTAGTAAAGGTCAAATTTTCAGGGTGTGAAAATACTCTTTACTTAGTGTGATCTCCATTCATATATGCCAAAGTCACTTTCATGTTCTCTTTTGTCAGCTACTGCTTGTGTTAACAAATAACAACTTTTAAACCCAGAACTCCTGTGCTCCATTTGTGTCTGCTTTTTTGCTTTTTTTTTTTTTTTTTTTTTTTTTTTTTCATTTCAATCACTTCTGCTGTCAATTGCCAACAGGAAAAAAGGGTTCATGCAAGAGATTTTGCTTCGAATAACTAGACACTGAGTTCAGGCACATTTTGAACATCTGGCCTATAGAGGTGTTATATTCCATAAACAGAATAAAAATTGTTTGACATAACAACTTAGGCTAATCAAGATGACTAAAATAAATATTCTTTTAGCAATGAAAGTTTTTTTCATCTTCTCTTTGTCTTTGCTTTCACTGTACCTCAGATATCCAAAATGAAATATGAACCTGAAAAAACATGGGAAGTAGCTGAAACTTTTTTCACCCTTTTTTACCAGGATAATTACCTTTAGAGCATCATGCTACTCCCTCAGCAAGTTACTTTGAAGGAGTCTAGGAGGATGAGTATCCAAACTACTCCTAAGTTTTCACTTATGTTCCAGTTGCTACTATTCTAATTGAGTAGTGCTGCTACTTGAATTTTCATTATTCAAAATTGCAGTGGAACTTCGCTTCCTTTTGTAAAATGCTGTTTCTGCCCGTGAATTTACGTGGGATACATGTGGCTGGGGACATGCTTTGCAGCAGAACACAGTAGAAACTTTGACAAGAGACTAAAACCAGCCTAATCTGTGCCTTCTCTGAAGAAAATGTCCCACTTCTCATTGCAACATGGTTGGATGCTAGACAAATACTTGGCTCATCTTCCTTCCTCTGCCATTCTTCAGGAGTCAAGGAAATGCAAAAGGTTTTGTTGGCATAGTTTATGTCAGGCAGACGTTTAATATTGCCACATGGCTTCTGAAGGTATTCCTTAGACATTGGACCCTGGAGTGAAAGACGTAGCTCTGACAGAGGGGATTTTGATTGTAGAACTACTGCTGTCTTGGAACTTTCTGCTGATACAAAAGTAGGACATTGTCCTACCCCTAAGTGAACACCGTTTCTAATGTATAAACATACTTCAAAAAGGATGTGGTTTTGGTAAACCTCAAAGCATTCCCAAGTTTTCTGTTTGGAACTTTCAATTCTTTCTGAGGGCCCGTGCCAGCTCTTCCTAGTCAGTTGTGCACAGTCACTTTGTGAACAGACTTAATTGTAACTATTTCTACTTAATTCACCATCCATCCCCAAATCACTGTAGCAACAGTTGTCATCCTAGCATTTCAAGAGAGTGATACTGACAATGGAAAAGAAAAGCCAGGAGCAACACAGTGGTTCCTGTTTGCACACATTAACAGACAGAATATGGACTGGCTTCTAATCACTATAAGCAAACTTTGCAAGTTTCATGCACAATTTAACTTTCCAGAAAGTGAGAGTCAGCTCTTAAAATTCCTATCCCCCAGAAAATTCTTTGGCCCAAAAGAAAGTCTTTTAGTTGGGTAAAATGAATTAAAAGGTTTGGGGTTTTACAGCTTCTATTAAAAGGACTGCCACAGTCCTGTGTTTCACGTGGCCATGACATGTGTCCTGAAGATAACTAGAGAAACAATTAGCTTATAAGTATCTACCTGTCTTTTTGTCTTTTGTAAGAGCTCATCAGCTTTCAGCAAGCATTGCTGAATGAACTTGCAAGATCTTATTTAAATTGCAAGGTCTAAATGAATAAATATAAATAAATGAATAAGTGAATAAATGAAATTGTGAGGTCTACATTTGCTGCATTTTTTCTAAGCAGAATTGAGGCTTTGATCAACTGGAGATGCAGAGAGTCCTCAGTTAAAAATCTGGCTTTCAGTCTGTAGGAGCTGTATCCTGTAGATTATTTGTTCATGGAGAGAGTCACTTATATCTAGGTAGGGGAAAAACTTTGCAAGTTGGTTTCAGCTATGGATCAAGGGAAAGCTGACACTGAAAGAAGAAAAAATGGGAATAAAAAAAGGATAGTTTCAATCTCCTTATCTACAGGTGAGTCCTTCTTTTGCTTTTGATTTTTGGAAGGAGGATCAGTCATGGAATAACACACTTGTGCAAATTTTTTGCTTGGAAAATTGCAGCAGTTGCTTATGAGTACAAAATGAGACAATTCTGAAAATCAGGCTCCATAGAAAGATTATGATTTTAAATGTAGCAAAACCTAGTAGTTGTTTGTAGTGAACACAATTTTCAGAGCTTAAATACTCATATATATGTTTGTGGAATGTTCAACTCAGTGCTTTTCACTTTGTATCCCTATGGAGCTGGATAATAATAATTCTTAGAAATATTCAGAGGCACCACATATTCAAAAAACCAAAGTTCACTATCCATAAAGTTATGGAGGAGTGCTTATCTTTTTAAATGGCATTTTAAGAACCACTGCCCCTTCCCCCCATCATACAGGTATAGGGGTTCTGGTCATCAAACATTTAACAGATTTTTCAGGGACACTTTCAAACTATATTGCAGTCCTTGTATATCACCTTACAAACACTTTTTTTTCCCCCCTGAAATTGTGCCCTTATATAAATACTTGAGCTTGATAAGGGTTCTAATTTCTAAATTTCCACATATAATTGTTGCCCTGTGCTTGCAAAATTGAACAGCCAAATACTTGAGAACTAGGGCTGGATGATAAATTGAAAGTGTTTCAACCTTTAACCCCACATGTCTTTCAGTCCTGTCTACTTGCATAAAACTGACAAACACACATTTTTATGGTTTGTTTTCTGTGCAGCAGATCTAAACCAGCTTACTAGAGGAAACGGTAACTAGATCATATTCTGCTTCAATCAGTATCAAAGTAAAGAGGCAATTTTGAATTACAGAAGCATTGTGTGTTATTGAAGGAAGTGTAAGAAAGAAAATGTCCAGCTTCTTTTTGCAAACCTGAGCTGAGCACAGAAGACTGACAACTTTGGGAAAGAATGTTCTCCTTTCCTACAATAGGGTTCTCTATGAATTGCTTAGGAGGTCATTCATTTTAGGGATTGCCACTCACTACATTCTGCTCTCAGCTTCCCAGCTTCAGTGAGAGATTAATGTCACAAATAATCCATCCATCTCTGGATTATCTAATTTTTAAATCTAAGTTTCACATCAATTCATTGATATGAGACCATTTCTAGATGCCTCTTTTACCTGCCACATTGGCCCTTATTGAGCTAGCAAGACTGATATTTGAACTGTGTAAGTAAAGATAGAGTAGCAAGGATGTTCTGATACATACTAGATAGAGACATAACTTCCAGCAGAAGTGTATACAATTTACAATGACCCACAAGTCAGGCTGTCATTGCTTATCTGCTCCTTTTCACATTTGTGAGACCCTGCCTTTTCTGCTTTTTGTACTGTCAGCAGTTCCATTCCTCTTTGATAAAAATAGCTAAATTTTGGGGAAAATCTCAATGGGGGAGAAACGCTGCAGATGCTGAACTGAAGCCACCTTCAAAGGAGGCTGGGATACATCTTTGAAATTAATGTTGCAAGCAATGTTTTGGAGCAATATGTTACAAAGAGGTTAAACTGCACTAGGGAGAAAGTAGCAACAGATGAAAAAATGCAACAGGAAGAAATAATTATTCCTAAGAAAATAAAGAAGACTAAATGTATACAAATTACTTTTCATGCCAGAGCTAAACAGGCCCCTTAGGAAGACAATAAAGGCCTCTTGGACCTCAAAGGCTTTTTGCTGCTTTCATATGCAGCTTCTTCTATAATACCTGTTTTGTTAAAATTAAAACTCATGCTCCTCTTCCCCATATAGAAATCTTTTCAAGCCCAGTGAAGGCAGAGCTCTTGGGACCACAGGTGGGGTAAAGCATTCTGAATATTTTTTTCAAAGTGAATTTGTCACTTCTTTAACCCCATCCCACAAACACAAACCATAACAAGAATTGTGATAGACATGTTTATCTTCAGAAGAGTGTAAGATGTGAATAAAATGTGTCTTGCTTTATTACTCAGAATTAATGGTCTTGTAGTGTAAATGCAGCTGGGAGAGAATATTTGTGCTGAAGTACATTAGATTATTTAACAGGTACAATAGGAGTATAATATTAAGCCTAAGTACAGTGGAAGATCTGTTTGAATAATGAGTAAATTTGTGAAATTAATCATAGCCAGACTGAACAAATGAGTCCAACAATAAATTGTAGATAATTATAGTAGAGTAGTATAAATGGAGATAAATGGTTTAACTAATTGAGTTCCAGCTGATGTTTTTGTTAAAGGAGTTACAAACACATCACAGATTTAATGAAAATTTTTTCCATAGCAATGTTAATTTTAAAATATATATCACACAATATGATAATGATTGAAAGGTATCTTTTACTGTTTGAAGAGCCCATATGAAAATGAAGGATAAGATAGTTTCCTTAGGAGACAGTCATGATCTCATAAAGAGGGAAATGAAAGTCTGAATAATATATCTGAAAAGTTTTGAGCTCTGCGGGATTATGTCTGGAGGAAGAAAACAAGGTACCAAAACAATGACAAACCTGGTGGTGATATAGCACTGGAAGTACTATGGGATCATGCCTTTTGTCAGATTGAGATGCTCTCTGCTACCATATTTTTGGTAAGGGACAGTGTGTATTACAAGTATTTTAATATTCAGATGTTTTGAAATGAAAAGTAAGGAAAAAAACAACAGTAGAACTGAGAGCTGTTTAAACAGCAGAGATTGTGATTTAGAGTAAATGAGAATGTATGTAATTTGTAAGATGATTCTTAGAAGCAGAATGTCAGCAAAAGTGAGGAGTTATCTGGAAGTGGTAGGAAGGCTGAAGAACTGAAGAGATCATCCCACATTCCAGAAATGTGCATAATTCCACCATGGTGCAATTTGACAATATGAATATGCAGTGGTGAAATACTTTGGGTAAAGATAAAAGGAATAGAAACCAAAAAGAGAAATAATAACAACCATCTGTAGCACTTCAGAAGATCTGGAAAAGAGTGGGGGAAAAGAATTCCCTTTTTTATGCTGTGGGACACTGCACTCCTGAGGAATGTTTACAACTCATATATTTGCTGGTTAGAAAACCCAACAATCCTGCATCACTGAAAAGGTCTGTAAACTCTACAGAAAACAGATTTTGGAAGCAGTGCTTAATTCTGCTTGTAAAGTAAAGGCCTACTGTGAGGAACTGATGAAGAATCATTCCCTTTGGCAAAACACCACATGTTTTCGATATAGTCAATTTCTGAATTCCATCCATTTTTGGGTGGAACTTTTGATGAAGTTTTGATGACATGGCAGTCAGCTTAGGAGAGAAGTGTGGTATGAAGCGATAAACATTTATCAAGTGTTTGTTCTTGCCAAGGCAGGGCTTTACTGAATGGTTCTTTGAAAGGTCCAAATCACCTGAGCCTGAGAGACTTCACAAATTGATAAAGTTCAATGCAACTTTGAGATTTATTGTATCACTGTGGACATTTGTCTGCCCTGAAATGGCACACACAAGTCAGGGCACTGCACAGCTGGAAAGGTGAACTGTAAATAGAATTAAAGAGTGCTGATTTTCCAAATATACACTTGAAAGAGCTTTTTTTGCTTGAGTTCTAAAAAATGCTGAAGCAGAGGTTTGCAAAATAGAGATTACTATTTGTTGCTTTTTATTGTTTTCAGAGTTCCTAAAAGTCTGAATGCAAGAGATAAAATTTTCTCTGTCTGCTTCTTTTCTCAATGTCTCAAGTTGACTTATACGATGACAAGTTGGCATTGGGTGAGAAGTGTTCACTGACAGAAAAAAAACCACACTGTTATTTCTAAAAGAAGGTTAGAGCACAAATATATTCTTTCTTTGTTCGTATGTTTTTACAAACTCCCAAGCTAATCTGGTCAAGTTCTTCATCCACACCAGGGCCTCCACTTCCTGTCCATAGAAATGTAGCCCCACAAGTTATGTGCTTCATTCCTGACCTATATTAAAATCTTCTCTCTATGGAGTTTGGTCAAAAAGACAGAAAACTGCATTTTGGTAAGGGCAGCAGCAGAACACTCTAGATATTCTTAGAGTTTGTTCTTATGAATTTTTAAGTCTTGGTTAACCAAAATAAATAATTGAGTTACTTACAAAATCTTCTTCAGCCCCCTTCAGTGCTAACTGTACTGAAGCCTTCATTTAAGAATGTGCAGTGATATGAACAATGCTTCACAGGAAGAAACACCTTCATAAAGAAACATGTTTGACTGGTGTGATTAATTCTTATAATAAAATTCATTACCAAGATAAAATAGCCCAGAAAAATAATGGAAAAGTTGTTGTTATGTAGGAAAAATATGTAAGGGCATTTTTTCCTTTTTTAGTTTAAGAAACCTGTGAGCAGTGCAACTGTTTCCAGGTTTTATGAAATACAAAATTATGTGAGTAAAAGCCAGAGGACTTTTCTGAGCTAAATCAATATGTTGTTGCAATTATCATTTTCCCAGTTAATTCATATGTCTCTCAAAATCAAAGCATACTCTTCTGAAAAGCAATATGATAAAGAAGCAATGAATTCTTAGAGATACTTGAAGTGTCTTCAAGTTATTTACTTGAAGCAGAAAGCTTTTGGTAGCAGAGAGGTAGGACAACAACTACAATGAATATTTTTCAGGAAAACAAGTGGATGTGAACTTTGCAGGTCCAATATTGGACATCCATAAACTTTATGGTAAGAAGCACAGGAAAAGGGGCTTTGTTCCTATTAGAATTTGTTTAAAATTCTCCCATAAATTACACTAAGCAGAAATATTTGCTTGGATCACAAGTATCTCTCAGGCACTTCCTTATCGCAGATTCCTCAAAAGCACTAACCTACATGACCTTTGTGTGAGTCTCAGATGACTCCAATTATTCTGCTGTGAGCTCAGATTCTTTTACATAGTCTGACCTTAACTTAAAAAAATTGAAGGAGGAAGAGGTCTGGGGGAAATCAAAGCTGTATCACATGGCCTGACCACACTTTGTACCCTATGAGACAGGCCATCAAAATCTTGGAGAGGTAGAGGGAGGGAATTTATCTCCAAATCTGTAGATATTAAGAGCAATGGAGTTCCACCACACTGGGGTCAACTCTGCAAAGCACTGTATTTTGACACAGTCAACTTAAAAAGTGATGGGAGAGTGGAGATAAATGAGAAACAGAAAGTAGGTTACGAAAGGAAGCAGAAATGTGGACCAGGTTGTGCAAGAACAGAGAGGTCAAGGCTTGAAGAACCTTGAAAGTTATCGGTAAAATCCTCAACTCAAATCTCAGTTTCAGAGGGAACCAAAATCGTGGTGTGAACAAGGGGTCAGCATGGTAACAGCAGGGGCAGCAGCAGTGGAATGAAAGTGAGATAGGATGCTTTGATAGAACATGTGTTGCTGATGCAAGCCCTCAAATCAATGCCATTTCTATGCAGAAATTTGAGGTCAGATCCAGGTCCCACCTAACCTTCTAGCAAAACTTCCACCCAGTTCACCAAGGTCACATTTTGGCTCCTGAATTTAAATAAAGTTAGATACAAGAGTGCTGTGAACGCACAATACACACTTCAGTGTGTATCACTTCAAGGTTTAGCTTAAGGATTCTTTTGCAAGGGTTTATGTGTTTCCTACCTGTCAAAATGCCCCAAGTTCAAGACTGTCCTCTACTCTATATGACTTGTTAATCTGTGGCCAAAAATAGCATAGAATGATGAACAATTCTGAACTTCGGTTTTAGTTGGAATTGGGAAGAGAATCAATTTGTCTGCTCTTTCCACTATTTCAAAGACCCTTCTTGTCTAAAAACAGATTGAAACATCAGAATGCATTTTTAAACAAGAATAATATAATTTAATGGGTAATCAGAGTGCACTAGCTGAAATATTGTGATAGGTTCACCATTCTTGCTTTCAATTCTGACTTTATAGGTTTTAGAATTTTTGTTTTTTATGTTTCAAGTAACTCCACATTTGAAATTTAAAAAAAATGTGGAAAAAAGTAAAAAAAAAATGTTTTGACAGTTTCAAAACCTTCTAGGGTTTTCTTTAAAAGGAAAAATTCATGAAACTTACTATTCTATAGGTAGATAACTGAATCAGCATTTTCCCTTGAAAGGTCTTATGCTAAAAACTTTTTCACTTGATCTTGACTTTCAGCCAAACTCAGACCTTAAAATAAATGGATGAATTTGGGATTGCCTTAAATCCACAATAGAAAACACCTTCCTCCACTCTCAAGCTGTTATCCTGTTAGAGAAGAGCTGCCCCTTTGTGTGGGAATGGGAGGTAAGCTGCACAAATAACCTTTTTCCAACACCAGTGTTTGGTAGCTCTGCTTTTGATGGAGGTATGATGAGTCATTTCTATGCCTAAGCTACACAGGAGTTATGGCTGCCAGACACAGCACCAGTTCATGTCACCATCTGGCCTTTCTGTGGCAAGAAGGCTCTGACCATCTCAGAATCACTCCCCAAAATCTTCAGATTGGGCAATGCATCATTCTAGCTCACACAGGTAGGTTTCTTTCCTGTGACAACCTTGATGAGGAGGGAAATGCCTTTGGCTCTGAGTGGTGGGAAGTACACTTGCCTAAGCAAATATGTGTAGACATCCCTTATTTGAATCTACTTTTTGTTATCCCTTTTTGCTTTATTTATCAACCCCTACTCCAAATAAAGGATTCTGATTTCACTAATGTTTAACATAAATGCAACAACTTCAAAGTTAGGTTAAGCCATATCTAATCTATACTTTTACCCCATTTTCTAACTTAAAGTGAGATTACTGGAGACAGGGAATGTTTATACTGGATTGTCATATTATGCAAATAAAACAAAAGGGGCCAGATTGTGGTTCAGAGTTCACAAATGCTTTGGGGAAGGTAAAGATGGTAAAACACCAGTTTTGCTTGACTAGCAAAAAGCCATTGTCAGTACTCCCTCCAAAGAAGGAGGAGGAGGGTATTGAGGAGAGTGCATTGTGCTCCTTAAATCCTTCCTGGATATTGCATTGTGGGTTGGCCTGTCCTCAGGCTCTCTGTCGTAGCTGTGTGTAAGTAGCTCTGTTGTGACATAAAAAAATACTGTGAAATCAGGATTACTGTCATCCAACTCATCATAAGACATTAAGAAATAAATAATTATTTTTGAGGAAGGAATATATAAGTTATATATTTATATAACTTGGACTTTTTAAAACTAGAAATAGCAACAAATCAGCCAGAGCATGTGGTGCTCACTTAAGAGTTATATAGAAAGTGAGCTATGAAAGGAGTGAACTATTAATTTTGGCATCCAGTCTTCTAAAACTTCCCCCTTGGTTATAAAAAAAAAAAAAGATGCAATTAAAAAAAAAAAAGAATCCACTTAATGGAGGAGTTGAGGATATATAAATCTTAGCAAATCTGACAAGTGCATTTAGCATATTTGAGGTAGCTATAATCAAGAATAGAAACAATGAGCATATATAAATGTGATTGTTACCATAGAGAACAGAACCAGTAAACATATTTACATATGATTTACTGAGTAGGACCCAAGCCTCATGTTTACATAGGGAATTATTTTTAAAAACTGTAGATTTCTTTGAGGAATCAGCCAACAATCAGTCAACATTGAACTGGAAAATCCTGTTGGTATGTTCTACAGGGTTTTCCAGAAATATTATGAGGAAGTTCTCATCAAGTGTTTTTAAGGAAATAAAGTGCTGTGGCACAAAAGGAAGGATCCTAGCATGTCTAAATAGAAAGTCTGATGGTAGAAAATAAAATAAAAGGTTGATTTGTTGGCTTTCCTGGTTGATGCACCAGTGGAAACCCACAGAGATCATTGCTGAACTCTGTGCTTTCAAATACATACAGGTCTGGTTAAGGAAGTCAGAAAAATGAGGTGACACAGCTTTATGAAACAGAACTATCAATTCAGGGTAGTTTTGAAAGTATCTTAAGGTTCTGGCTGAATGAAAAAATAGCAGATACCATTCCATGTGGGAAGATGTAAAGTGATGCACCAGGGGTTGACTCTGGAATTGACGCTTGGAATTATTAAGAGAAGGATAGAAAGTACTTTGTAAGTCTATGTGTTAGACATATATTGAAGACTGCATGTGTGCTTATCCCCTGCCTCTCAGAAAGGATAGACCAGAGCTAGAAAAGGTTGATAGGATGCTCAAAGCTATGAAATAATTTCCAGATGAAGATTGATTACATAAACTTGGTAGACTGATAGGAAAAATTTGCCTGAGGAAGGAGGAAACAGAAATCTATGAATGGTGAGTAGGGAGGTCATAAATAGGGTCATGGAATAGCAGGTTTGATTTAAAAAAAAGCAGGGTTTTTTCACAGAAAGCATAGTTATATTGTTGACGGAATTAGCACAAGTGTCTGAGGATGCTGGAAGTTTACATGGCTTCAGAAGGAGTTAGGTAAATTTGCAGAAGAATAATTCATTGAGGGATGTAGAACACAGAGATGCTGTGTTTGGCTCAGAAAGCATTGCAGCTCAAAGAGTGCTCAAAGCCAGGGGGGCATGCTTGTCCTCATTTACATGCTTCCCCAACCTCTCTTGCCCACTGCTAGAGGAAGGATGTGGAACCAAACACTCCTTGGTGGCACCTGCCATCATTGCTGTGTGCCTACGCCTGCTTTCCCTCCGCTGTAGCTTGGAAACTCTTTGCTTCTGCTGAGGTGTCTGGAGGAGTTGCAGTTGTTGGGGGCAGAGGGAGGATATATATCCCCAGCAGCATGCTTTCCCTTGTTTTTCCCACTCTAATAGTAGCCTTAAGGGTGGACTTCTTATCAGGCTACCTCTGGTAGGTATAGCCCAGCTCCAAATTCTGATATTTGAGGTGGTAAATCTCCATTTTGTCTGTACTACAGGAAGCTCTGCATGAACTTGTCCAGTGCTTGGGACCTTTCAGTGCCAGTAGACCTGACTGGTAGAGTTGTTCTCACTTGCTGAGAGATTTTAGTGCTCAGCATGAAACCTCTCAGAAAGACATTCAGGAGTTTCCAGTCAAACATGTAAGTCACTCCAGGATCTACTGGAACTTGGCCTGGTTTTACTCAAAATCTGACTTTACCAGCAAAGTCAGGCCAAGCCAAGCAAATAAACACTCATTTTCAAAATATATTCCCGAGTCTTCAGGTGCAGACTTTAACTCCAGACAAATAGGAAGTAGCTCCTGTTTTTTACTGAAATTGTGTGAATTTTGAGGTAATAGTATAAACCAGCATTTTTGGGGGGACTGAAATTGCTTACACATATGAATCACCACAGTTAAATTCAGATGAATAAAGAGTAAGATATTATATTAAAAATAATAATTTAATTACTGAATTTTCTGAAGAAAAAAAATAAGGAATGCCATAATATTTACCTTTGATATTTGTAAAATAAACTTATCTTTAGTATTTAATAATGACTCACCAAAAAAGAAATGTTCTAAAATGAAAGCAAAAGTCATTACAAATTAGCTTAATTCTAAAAAAAATCCCTATTTTTCAAAAAAACATAAAATGTCTATTTTGAGTCAAACTCAACTGATATTTTGTTTTCCTTTTTCTTTAGTGACTGGACCAAAAATCCCCTACTTGTTTTGCCTAGCTCTTATTTGGGTTATATTATGAAAGTTTTACAAAGTGATCCAGACTAAATTGAATGCATTTATAATAAATTATAGCTGCATGTTCCAGCAAGAGTAAATACTGTTTTTCATCTTTGTTTGCAAATAGTGGTTACTGCCCTACGAATATCAATGAGGAAGGATAGAAAGGAGAAGTTCAAAAATTTAAATTTGCACAGTTATTGAAGCTTCTTGTTTTAAGTGCTTAATGCCAATTAATGCAGATGCCACATTTTTCCTTTCTTCTTCATGATCATTTTGACTTCCTCAGCTTAAGGAAAACATTCAAAAAAAAAATCAGTTCCCCGTTTCTCCCCTCTCTCTTCTCTTTTATTCTTTTTTAACTGGGTATGGCTTCCCTAATTCTTCTCTTTCTTTGAATCTTTCAGTGCTGATAAATTCTTTTAAACTAAAATTTGTTTAATGACTTCACGGAAAATTTGCTTTGTTGATTCCTTTTTAAAAAAAGGAGTTTATTCTAACAGAAGAATAACTGACTTTTTGTGTAATCGTTCACTTCAGTGGGTTCTTGCCAAAAGGCCCACACAAATGAAATGCTGTCTCTAATCTCCCTTGGCCATGCAGAGGAGTGAGCTCTCACATGCTTATTTGCAAGTTGATTTGAGGGAGAGCTGCGGGTGAAGGAAGCTTTCCTGTGAGACTGTGGAGCCCCATGAGGCAGAGCTGCTGTTGCTTTTTTCCTCTAGCTAGATACCTGTGAGGACAGGAGGTGGCATAAGCCTAGAGAACATGTTAGTCCCCACAGACATTATTAGCAAGGGCTTCCTCTCCCCCATGCATGGCACTTCTGGCTGAGCCGAGTCCCCTTTTTCACCTTCCCTTGGAGCAGCAGATGGCTGGCACTGCTGTTGTGTATTGTGCTGGTTTACTGCTGGTATGTCACTAATGAGTGATGATTTTCTCTAACAGAAACCCCTTGGCAAGAACATAACGTGGGCTGAAACCCATCCTTTCACCCCAAGACCCAGTGGTATGGCACTCACTGCACCTGTTCTCTTCCCACTCAAAACAGGGCTGCTTCGCTCCTGCCATCCTGTCTGCAGTTCCTTATCCCTTGAACGATGCCCAGCCCGGGAGACTGTTCTGCACCCTCTCTCCATGGGCAGACCAGTGCTTCATCCCGTGGCCTGTTTCTTTGCATTCATGGATGTGGTCATTGTGATTGGAGCTACATGGAGGGCTGAGTCCTGTGGCCTCTGCTGTGCCATGCATAGGGATGTAGCAGAATGCATCTTCCTTTTGTAAAGCTGGAGGTATTTCCACAGATGAGCAATACCTGACACCTTCACTACCACTCATTGCCATTTTATTGTGTCAGCCACAAGCTGCATCCCATAGGAAACTAGACACGATCTATATCTGTACTAAGCAATTTATAATTTAAAGGCCCTGATCCTATGCTGCCTTCTATGCTGTGTGCAGTATGTACTTGCATTAGGTCTTTACCCAGACTTACCTTCAGAGTTTATCAACCTTTGTCAGGGTGCTGAGAGTCTCTTTAATGGCAGGATAGCTTCTAGAGAGAGATTTGCAGAGCATGGACTCATGTAAAGCTCCTGAACCACCACTGTATCTTATATCAGAAAGTTTACTCTTCGTTTTAGACTCATTCATAGCTGCTCCAAAATGTGTATTGTCATATTTAATATTCATCTGCTTTAATACTTTTTGCTTTCTATAGTATGTGCATTTTTATTTGCTTCAATGTTGGTCATTGAGATTTCCCTTTCATCCCCTATCAAAGTTCAATTTTCACTTCTCTTTTCCTCTTTTCAATGGTGAAGGTTACCTTCAACCAAACATGTACACATTTTAGTTTGTGATGATTTCCTGATGTAGCTCTAAAAAAGTATAACCTATTGTTGGTGTGGAAAAATATTGCAGGTTTTATTACCTCGAGTATTTTTTTACCCAAATTTTTCTATTATATGCCTATATCTGGTTGCTATCACTGACATGACTGAATGAGGAAGAGCCATTCACATGAAATGTCTGTGCAATCAAGTCTTTAATTACCATCACTGAGAGATATTAAAGTCTGCAGTAAGAAAGACATTTTCCTTTCACAACACATTTCCAAATCCAAAGTGGGTTGGGCTGTGTTAGTTTCTGGTGTAGTCTCATAAAATGCTGTAGTTTTACATCAAGAAGGAATTTACAGCCCCAACTTGAAATGTCAGTTTTGCTTCACAGTGCTATAAATTACAGTTGTCTGCATAAGCATCAGTGGAAACACTAATTTCTTAAACTAAATGTATGTGGTTGTGTACAAGGAGGTCACACAGCTCTACTTACTTTTTTGTGATTGTTTACCTTAAACTTCCAAGCAGGAATAGCAGACCATGCCATATACATGGAAATACTTTAACAGCCACAGCAGTGAATGATTTAGTGCAGATTGTCCAAGAGATATGTTCACATTTTGCATTTTAAACATTGCCATGTTGTCTGAAAATTCTGGGACATGTCCATGAACAACTGCAGAGGGTTTGTCAGAAGCACAGGAAACTAATGGCAATTTGGAATAACAAACTCTTAATTTTCAGTTTGTGAAGGATGATTTCAGTGCATTATGGGCTATTATGTATAGTATAGTTAAGCTTAGAGATTTAATGAATTTGGCACCTCATTAAATAAGGCATAGTAGAAGCACATAATGAGAGACAATCTTTTCTGAAAATGTTACTTATAATCTGCAAGACAAGAGTGAAAGAGAAGCATAGAAAAATGAAGCCTGTGCAGATCAGTGTCTGAGTCAAGAATATAAACAGAATTTTCAAACTCTTTACTGATCCTTTTCTTTGTCTGAATCCCGCTGCCATATTCATGAGATTAAATCTAAGCATTGGGAACCAAAAGCTTAATTTTTCTGTAATCATAGCAATCAATAACATGGAATGGCTACAACTGCAAATAATAAAGTTCAACTATGGAACTTTCTGTATAAAAATTGATGGATTTTGCCACTTCTAATCCCACCATACGCATTTCTTGTGCATTATGCACAATGTTGCTACCAGCTACATGGAGAGCACAGGGAAACTTATGCATGAAAAGCTAAAGGAATTTCCACCACTGTTCCACAATGGGGCTGGCATTGTCATTTTTGTCTGGGTCTAGTGGCATGCTGAAGGATTCAGCCACAACATAAATAATTGAAAACCTTCCCAGTACATCTGAAAAAAAAATAGTAGACATGCTAAAATATCATTCCCCTGAAAAGAGTAGTGCAGAAAAAGCAGTGTCATATTACTTTAACAGAAGCATTTAACATTTTTACTGACAGAATCTAAAGCATGTGGTTATGGAGTGTGAAATCCTCATTAAAATTCCTCAAGGAAAATCAGCTGAATAAATATCCAGTAATTGTTGCAGTGCAGTTATTGCTGTAGTTTTACAATACAATAATTCTCTCCATTGATCAGCTTTTTTCTCATATCATATAGAGGTCTCAAATTCTTGGTCAGGAATTTATTACCCACCAGGGACAATTCTGATCTTTCTAACTCTAAAGCTGTATAAATATGCTGCAATAGCTGTGGTCATACCAGTGCATTTATGAAGCTTCCCTGTGCTACTCCTCTGGAGCAGTGGCTGTTGCCTCTCCCTGCACACTTTTCCCACTTTCCCCTTCACGTGGTGCGTACAGAGCATGTGGATGAGACAAGTGAGGTTCTGAAACAGGCTGATGAATCAGAAGTGGGAAACACCACCGATTTTATTCATTGTGCTCAAGCTCTCTTTAAGTTTCTGCTTTTGCTTGTCTCCTCTGCAGAGGGGATTTCTGCAGACCACAGTGCATTATTGGACCATGCAGTCTGGAACTGCAGGGGTGGGTTACTGAGCTAATACACAATGGGTGGGCCCTCCTTACAAATCATCCTGAATGGGTGAAGATTTGAGGGAAAACTTCAGTACCTTGAAGTAATTCCAAGAGTTTCTTCAAAAATGAAAAGGAATGGCCAAACCCTGCTCCTGGGTGAAGGGTATTGGAGAAGTTTGATGTGTATGTGTGTCCAGTATGTGTGTCCAGTTTTAACTCTTCCAGCTATTAAATTTAATAAGCAGTTGTATGTCTTTACGTGGATCCTGTCACTATTGTAAAGTGCTTGGCAGTTCAAAAGGACCAGAGGAGAGGAGAGAGGTATTGAATGTATCTTAAAAGAGCTGAAGGCTTCCCCAGATGCAAATGATTCTTTTTTTGGTCCAACTGGAAAATATTTAAATCCTTCATATCTCCAAGCGCTTATGAAAATGTCTCTGCATGTTGCAGAGTTAAAAGCTTTTAGCTATTTTACTCTAATAACACATGAGGCTCTCAAGAGAAAATTCACAAAAGCCTAATTTTAAAACATTTTTCGTGCCAAAATTGCTGAATCTTTGAACAAGAACACATTATTAAAAAATCTGATACTCTATGAAAAATGAGTGTTTAAAAATTGGAGGCCAAACCCCATTGCTAGAATATGAAATAGAGAGATTCTTGTTTAGAGATGCAAACCTGCACTTAACTTTGACTGTTGAGTAGCAAGATTCTGCCTTTAGTCAGGGATGGACTAATTCAGAAAATTCAATAGCGGATATACTGCGATCTGCCAGTCCGAACAATCGACTGTATGACTCGTGAATTCATATACAAACTGATCTAGTTATGCACATGTGCAAACAGGTAAACGTTCAACACAAAGCTGGTATGTTTTTCTACACATTTTAACCAGAAGGTGGCATTGTGACATGTCTTTTGCAAGTAAACCATGTTAGGTTTATTTTATTTTTCCTTTATAAGACTTGGACTTCAGAAACAACACTAACTCATGTTTTTCTCTTTTGTTGTTTTGGGGGGATTTATTTATTTTTACAGATATGATGAAGTGTCACTCATGCATGTTTCATCCTCACTGCAAATGTGCTCTTTGCTGACACTCTGATACTCATGTTATTGTTTTATTAGCCAGATATATTTCCGGTCAAAAGAAATTGAAGAACTTTATCTAGAATGCTGCCTGTATATACTCTGTTGAGAAATGTTATTTCAGTTCACAGCTATGTTTGAAATAATTTATAGTGATGCCAATAGAAATTACATTATGTAAATTCACAGCCAGGACAATTGCACACCACTGAAGTACAAATCTCTTTTATTTAGTGACTCAATGACTCTGTTCTCCTAGAACAGATGCTATATCTAACAGATAGAGTGCTTGGTAGAAGTCAGAAACCAAAACAGGCATTGAAATGGTCTGAATGAGTGGGAAAGATTTACATTTTACAAACTGCTTAATCAGAATCCTCAGAGGTTTGAGAGGTATTGGAAATAATGAAGGAAAGTCAGCTGTTTTAAAACATTTGTTTGTGTGTGTGAATGATTTTTGAAAGGCACAGGATTGGCAGATCCTGTTGATCAGGTGTCATGCTCCATGTAGTCCAAGGACTCACGTAAATTGTGGGAAAAGATTTCTATAGGGGATAGCAGTCTTGAAAATTGGATCAGTCTCTTCAGCCATCCATCAAGTGCAATGGCTTCTCCTATGACTGTGCTAATTTTAATAGTGTCTGGTGCAGTATGAGCAGCGGTCCATTAGAAGCCACACAGCAACCAAGCATATGAGGTTGACAGCTGTTTATCATCTGAACTGATCCACCATCCTCCATGCTGAAGAGCTATTTTTTCCATCCTTAATCAGGCTTTTCTTAATTTCATACAGGACTGGCAAATAGTAGGCCAACAAACACATTCTGCTGACAGTCTGTTGAGCTGCAGACCTACCCCATACAGGAAGAAACCATCCATCTAAAAGTACTGATTTTCTTTATTGATGGCTGATAACAATTATTGATGGCTGATAATGATTTACTCATAACAACTTGTCTGGTGCTTTGCTAGAATATTTTCATATCAAAATGGAAATAAAGCGGTATCTGAAAGTGAAATGTATTTAAATGTATTAAATACATGTGAAATGTATTAAAATTTTGATGGTCCCACCACCAGTCTACTTTTCACATCAGGAAAGGCATATAATTCTGTGGTTTGATTCCCTGTGTACATATGGGGTCAGGGGCAGTACATAATGACATTCATCCAAACCTTTCAAATCCAAGCAAAAGCAAGAAAGTGTAGGTGTCAAAATCAGAAATGCTATTGCCCTAACCTTGCAAAGAGTCTGTGAACAATATGGCTGATTAAGATTTCTGACTTCCAGAAATAGCAGGTCGACTCACCACAAGGGACTCATAAATGCTTTTAGAAACAGCCATCATAATCATATCCTTAACCACTGATTAGCAAATCATGTTGACTCTTTGACATAGAAATATCCCTGCAGCAGCAAGTAACAAAGATTGTATCACATAATCAACAGGTTTGATGTCTTCCTGTGCTGTAGATGGTTGCAAATTATATTTATCCTCTACAATGTGCAATGTAATCCAAGATATTACGCTAATGCAGTTAAAACACCTGCTGATACTGTACTGCATCAGCTTGAAAATTCTGGCATGGTCTGTATTTATTATTTTGAGGAACAACTGCAGGTATTGCCAAATCCTAGAATCTATGGATTGCACGCTTTCATTGTATCTCAGTACTGAACCAAACCTTCTATCTGTATTCCAGAGAGTACTGCAAGCATGCAGCTAAGACCTTTCCATTTCTAATTATATATGATGGAAAAGGTCATGAGAGAGATGAGAAACCATATTCAATCAATACCAGACAGATTTTTTCCCCCCACTGATTTTGGAAAGTATTTCCATGGTTAGTAACACTCTGGGATACATAGAGAAAAACCAGTAAACTGGTGTGCCTGTAAACATATTTATTTGGCATTTTGCTTCACTGAGCATAGAAGTCATCTGGCCAATCTTAATTTTTTTTCTAAGGGACCATCACAAAAAGACCTGTAATACAAAGGAAAAAACAATCTGCAAATGCTCCCTTGAAATGTGGCCTTTCCTGCCTAGTTACAGAATGAAATCGATACACAGCCGCAGATTTGTTGACCTGCACATGAGATTGAAACCATAATATAAAAAAAGTGAAATTCTTTCCTGATGATAGGATTTTCTCTATTTAGATACCAGTAGTGGGAACAATATAATGACTGTAAGGATCTGCAGACCCCTGTATAACGTTAGAGAATGTCATGTTGAGAAAGGGCGTATGTTCTCTACATCACTGCTTCTTAATCTTCTCAGGTTTTCACAAAGAAATCATATTAATCAAATCTGCTTTCAGCTATATAAAAGTGTAGTTTGAATGGTTCACAGCTTAGAAAGGAATTGAATGTAGAAGGAAACCCTGGATAGAAATAAGCCCAAAACTTGAAATAACTTGCTGTTGTCAGTATCTTACTTTATGATTCTGAATAGATGTGACAATTTTGCACCAGAAAG
The DNA here is from genome assembly GCF_031753505.1 of Anomalospiza imberbis. Classification (NCBI taxonomy): domain Eukaryota; kingdom Metazoa; phylum Chordata; class Aves; order Passeriformes; family Viduidae; genus Anomalospiza; species Anomalospiza imberbis. Next base: position 129,226,311 of record NC_089681.1, read on the forward strand.
CTCTGAAACTGCCCCATACTGTGGCTGTGGAGTGGTTCATGAAGGCAATACAGGAGCAGAAAAATTGCCAGATGAAATCAGACTGGTGAGCCATCTGCTAATGGCTTGGAAAGAAGAAAAAAACCCCAAACCCAACAAAACATCCTGCCCAGAAATACATCAGCAAGGGGCAGAATTATGCCTGGCACTAAAAGACACTCTGCTCTCCTACCTCATTTGAAAATCTGTTTGAGAGTTTGAGGGAGGTTGGGCTGCATATCTGTGAGATGAAGGATTTGTTACAGTTTGGACCCTTTTCCATTGTTCCAGAGAGGACAAAGTGAGGGGGCAGAGAGGGGAAGGGAGGAGGACATCCCTTCGGTTCCATGAATCAGGGGGATGGGTAGGGAGGGAAAGTGGTTGGCCTCAGAAATGATCAGGAGAAGCCAGTGTAGTCCTCCATACATGGGGGCTGTCTGGGATACTCCGTGCTTTCATAAAGCAGGATAACCTTCCAGTCTCCCTCTGACATTGTGCCGCCTTCTCATTTTGGGTTGTTTTGGAGATAGTCTTATACCCATAGAAATACATTGGTAAATTAAATATACCAAATTAATCCCACAACACTTGTATGTGGTTTCCTCTTTCCTATTAGTGTTTAGTGTTTACTTGCACAGCTTTTGTGTTTGGCACCTTTCTGACTAGAGGGAGAGACTTGATCCCTGTGCCCAAAAATGGATGTTCTGATGATTTAGTCTTGTTCTCATTGAAGTGTGGATTCTTGCTGCTGACTTTGGATATGAAGAACAGGGAGGCCATGAGGGTGCACTCCTTTCCTCTCTGCTGAATTTGAATATCAGACTTCTAGTTAGATGATCATCATATGACAAAATAAACTAAGATAGAAATGACAGAATGTTGGTTCTGGCAATAGGATCTAAGGAACACTTCTCTGTCATATAAAACAAAAGTAACAGCATTTCTTTTGAAGGCAAAATATATTTAATTCTAGAAAAAACCCACAAATAAAAAGGAGGCAGCAATCTAATGAGAATTACATTTTAAATTGGTGCCAGAAAAACAGGATATTCCTGAGGTCTTTCTGAACGTGTCTACTTCTGTCTGGACTCTGGAGAAAATCTACTAATAGCAAAGGCATGACATTAGATTACAACCACAAAATTGCAGTCTTAAGACTGTAAAGAAAATGGGTCTATACCATTTCTTATTTGTATTATAATCCCTTCCATAAGAATAGCCTTTCCTGGAATTATTGAAAAGGAAATTCTCTCATGCCTGTAAACGTAATTTTATTATTCCTCTCTCTATATTTGTAAAGATAGCTGAAAATGTTTAGCTTACCACTTTTCAGAATGCTATCCAAATCTGAGGGTGGTTGCTATAAAGGGAATCTAGCATGGGCTAGTGATTATTATGCTGTGGTGTTTGAAATCAGAAGTGTTTAATTACGTGCAACACATGTTAAAGTCAAACTTCTAAGGAGAAATGAGGTTTGCAGTCTATGGGGCTTGTAGATGATCAGGGGATCAAGCTTTAAGACTTCTGTCTGCTCTGACTGCTGTTGGTATTGACCACTTGTGTAGCCCATGGAATTCCTTATTCATGACACAAAGACAACCTTCAGATTTGCAGATCTGCTAGGTGGAATAGAATGGCTATCAGTAAAACAGGGGAATATATCCATACTAAAAAAACTAATTCTACAACAACATGATCTCATAGAAGAACTGTAAGTGGAGAAGTGACTAAAAGCAGCCCTGCAGAGAAAGTCTTGGGGGTGATGGTTGATGAAAAACTCAACATGAGCCAGCAGTGTGCACTCACAGTCCAGAAAGCCAAATGAATCCTGGGCTGTATCCAAAGAAGCGTGGCCAGGAGGCTGAGGGAGGATTCTGCCCCTCTCTGCTGCTCTCTTGAGACCCCGCCTGGAGCACTGTGCACAGCTGTGGTGGCCCCAATGTAAGAAGGACATGGAGCTGTTGGAGCACATCTAGAGGAGGCTACACAGTTGATAAGAGAACTGGAGCACCTCCCCTATGAAGACAGGCTGAGAAAGTTTGGGCTGTTCAGCCTGGAGAAGAGAAGGTTGAGTGAAGGCCTCATGGCAACTTTCCAGTTCCTGAAGGGGCCCTACAGGGAAGCCAGAGTTAGACCCTTCATCAGGAACTGTAGTGACAGGACAAGGGGAAAGGGTTCAGACTCAAAGAGAGTAGGTTTAGATTAGATGTTAGGAACAAATTCAGGGTGGTTAGGGTGGTAAGGCACTGGAGCAGGTTGCCCAGAGACATTGTGGATTGCCCCAGTGCACTGGAACAGGTTGCCCAGAGAAGCTGTGGATGCCCCAGCTCTTACAGTGTTCAAGGGCAGGTTGGACTGGTACTTGGAGCAACCAGGTCTAGAGGGAGGTGTCCTTGCCCCAGGCTGGGGGCTGGAATTTGATGATCTCTGATGTCCCTTTCAACCCAAACCATTCTAAGCTATAATTTATTTTTTCCCTTAAGGAAGTCCCAGTTCTCAAGATGTTGAAAGAGGAGTTACTTATTGTAGTTAAAGTGAAATATGTACAACATGTATTTTATAGCTGTGAGTTGAGTCTCATGACTGAGGAGCAGGAGATGCCACGGGCCTCAGAAGTATACAGCACTGTTTCCTTTGAAACAATCACTCAGACATAAGTGACTCACTGTGAGGTGCTGGAAGTCACGCTGGTTGGCGTAGCAGTCAGCGGTCTGTCAGCCTCAAGCTCTGTGCAGGTAAAAAAAAAAGAGAAATTTTTCATGGGATTCATAAAAACGTAAAGAGAGGAACATGCTGCTCAGATTGCCTTTTTGATGCTACTGAAAATCAGCCTATCTAGAAATTGCACTAGACAATCTGAGGTGAGCTATGATGTTTCAAAAGTACTGATTGAAGGAGATGATGAAGCTTGCTCACATGAAGTCAAGCTTGCTGGCATGTTAAAATCACTGGCTGAAAATATAGAAAAAACCTGTTTGATTTGGGAGAAAAGATGGAATTGAATTCTGATATTAATTATTTACATTATTTTTATGTTATCATCACTGACTTTGGGTGGCCATCTGATATGCAAACATAAGCATTGGAGACAACTTAGCAGAAAACCACAATTCCATTTTACGTGACTCTTCAGTTTGCTTTTTGCCCAGAGAAGTGGCTGAGAGTTGTAGCTGACTCTTTTCAGAGTTGTACTGAGTGCAACACTGCTGGCAGCAGTGGAGAGGGGCTAAGCTCATTCAGGTGCCATGTCTTTCCAAGCACTTTGTGATGGTGGTGGTGATGAAGAGCAAAGGGTTTGGGACGTTCTCATTCCAGGTGTACTGTGTGCAGTGTGGTGTCTGTATATATAGATTCACCAGTGAAATTGACAGTTTCCCCAGGAAAAGTATAATCATAACAGATTGTTATCTCTCTGCATGCTTCCATTTGGACTCCAGCTCTTTCTATTGCAGAGACGACTTGTTAAAGAGATAAAACTGTGTGTTCATATCATTCATATCCTTCTTGATGCAGCACTTGACTCTTTGCTCAGCACGAGATACTGTCACTTGGCCATTTTATCTGTCACATAGGGACAGCAGAGAGAATTGGCTAATGTGACTATGCTTCAGAAGATTTTGAGCTGTCTTAGGTGGAGAAGTGAGCCAGACATAAATCCAGAGGAGGAGGACATAACAAGTCTGGACCATTCTTTGGGTGGGAGTGCTCTGTAAGTCTCCATCTGAGCTGTGATTTTTGAGTGTCTGATCTTTATGATAAGATGGACTAAAAGGTGGATACACGTGAGGCATAGAGGTTGCCCCCCTACCCCTGACATTTTTAGACAGAAGGTTAGAAAATTTAAACCAGTATATATTTTTTTGCAATTCAAAATGAAAAGATGAAATTATTTGATGGATAGCCCAACACAGTATATTCAACAAGGGAATCAGATACAGCTCTGTTCATGACTGCTAACTTACTTTGTCTCAAGAAGGCTTTCCGCCCAGGCAACTCTGCAGAAAGTACATAATAGGCAGAGGTCACTTTTACCTGCTGTCTTTCTTCTGCTTTTTCTCTAAGGAACTGGTATTAATCACTGTCAGATGCAGGAAACTGGGCTGACAGAGTCTTTGCTCTGACTCAGGGGTGTTCTGAAGTTATATTTTTATGCATCTCGGTTTCCATACCAACTGCTTGATGTTGCATACTCTTGGGAAATGCTTGCTGCAGACATGGTTTTCTAGCAACTGAAACCTGAGACTGTCTTACATAAACTTTGTAGATCTCCCATTTTATAAATCTCTGCCTTTCTCCTCATGTAAACCTACTTTCCCACCTTCCTTTTTATTCCAGCCATTGCATCCTCTAAAATGCCAGGTGTCCTGCTCCTTTTCCAGATACATTCCTGAATGTTGGTAATGGGGTTTTTTTGCCTGTTTCCATCTCAGTAAGGAATTCACTTGTATCACTTAATTCCAGCAGGCCACCTATCTTGGCAAATAGCATATTAGATTGCTGACCATAGTGTTCTTCACCAGAGCCAGGACTAATTTTGGTTCCTTTGTGTACCCACTAAGCAGAGTACAGTTAGAACATGGGGGTTTTTTTCTGTATTCAGAGCAGCACATTACCCTAACCTAAAGGCTACAGCTTACTATGTTTTAAATGGGTGGTTATACTTCCTCTTTGTCAAAGTTGGCCAGGTTTATAAAAGGAGAAGAAAAAGAATTGCATGCTTACTAAAATTACTGAACAGTGAAAAGAACAGCTAATAGAATTACTGTCTGTTTGTCACAGAATGGTTGAGTGTCTAGAAACATTGGAGCACAGAGAACACAGAGAAAAAAAATCTTATATAATTAATGAAAGTTGAAAATAGAAAGAAGTCGTGCAATCTGGATGAGGTGTTTGTAACCGGTATCAGGATGGAACTAGGGCTGACTGGAAAATATCAACACTTAGGTAGAAGGGAGAACCCAGAAATTTTTACCTAAGGCACAAAAATTTTCTAAAAATCAAAACTCAAAACATGCAGTTAGGGACTTGCTACAATTTCTATTTGGTTTTCTTGTTGGTCTGTCATTCTGTATTAGTCAGTTTATTTGTTCTATGATATGCCATTCCTTACTGATCTATTATGTAGTCCATCATGAAAATCAGGCTTATGAGGATCTTTGGGGAAAAATGATGAAAACCTTTAGGTTTTCAGAAATAAAAGAAATTTATACTTAAGCGCTAACTGATACTAGCCCTCTACATCCTAACAGACATTGAGATTTTTGTTTTCTTTGATGTGCCATATTGTGATAAAGGAAATAACTGGAGGAAGTACATACAAGGGGCAAGAAAAATGTTTTGGTTATGATGCCATCTGTCCAATGCTAGCTGACTGCTGAGGCAGTGGAAGTTGAAATTATTATAACAGTTTCTGTAATCTTATTAAATCTTAAATTAAATTAGCATCACGACTGGCGCTTCTAGACTGAGTTGATGGCTGATTATGGGTCCTTCTTGCCTTCTCTAGTTTCATTTATTGTTAGTTGCTCTTACATGTTCATTAAAAAGTAATTTGATAAATCACGGGATTTCCTGCCTGTAAAACAATTATCAGAATGAAGAGTGACGGCAGTGGCTGGGGAATATGCTGAAATTTGGTAACCCTTTGGCAAGGCAAAGCAGGACACAAAAATCTTACAATGTAATAAAAAACTATTTAGTATAATAGTACTTTCTTCTACTTTCCATATTTAAGTGAAGAAGGATTTGAGGCATCTTCTGGGTTCCAGCACTGTCTCTGCCATGCATAAACAAGGGATGGCCACTTTTGTCAGTATTTTTGTGAACCAGTGCTGATTAATCAGATAGAAAGACAAATTGGTAAGATCATGACACTGTGGACTGGAATTCACAATTCTCTTACATGGGTGAGTTGTGAGGACTGTACTGTAATAATTTTGAGGAATCACTGACTGATTAATTTAAAAATTGCAGAGGCCTGTGGGTATCCAAATATAGACTCTATACTTCATTATGGCATGGACTTACGTGAAGCAATTCAGGACCAGGTGATTTTTAGTGGCCTTTCTGTACTTTTTGAATACCTCTATTCAACTTGCTTAAAAGGTCTCCAATCTCACATTGAGACTGAGGAATGGTGGAGGAAGCAATGAAAGTTTGGTGAGGAGGAATGGGGGAGCCTGAGAGAAAAAGAGAGAAATTGTTCAGACAGGGAGAGAGCATATGAGGAATAACTGGGACTGTGTTTATACTGTCATGTTAGCTTAGGATTCAAGGTCACACTCAATGGTTTCCTCATTGCTTACAAATTAACGTTCGCCCTGGCCCTTACTGGCTGTCAGGCAGACCTTGGATCTGACCATGAGCACAGCTGCATACACACTGCAAAAGCCTAAATGATTTTGAGGTCTAAGGAATAGTCAAAATTTATATGGAGCGAGCTGAAAGAGGCAGGCTGATGGGGGATGAAGTGAGATAGATGATGGAGTGCTGGACAAGAAAGAGTTAACCTCAGGGGAATTCAAGAGAAAGCAGGATGGTAGCCAAGCCAGCTTGAAGGACAGAGGAGGCAGCTGTCTTCAGCAAATGTAAACTATGTTGAGGGTTTTTGTAACTTCATCGAGAGGCAGATTACCAAGAGACACTTTCCTCATAGGGTAAGCTGGTGTGAAGCATGGAGAGAGCTACTGATAACAGTCAGCACATAGCCCAGGACAGTACCCACCCAAGGAAAATTGTGTTTCCTGTCGGTGGGGGACAGGAATTCTTAGCACAAAGATGCAACAATGGCAACAATCTTATTTCCTGGAGATCAAAATAAATAATTCCAGTTCATACAATAAGTCTTTAAAACAGACAAATATTTCTTTGTAATACTTGCAGTGGAAGAAGGAATTAACATAACTCTGAGCACTCTCCAAGGACAGTGCATCTTCAGAGCCAGAGAACACACCTACGCTCAGTATGGTATGTGCTTGTATGACTCAAAAATAATATTCACAGCTGTGGTGGTTCAGTTCCACAGAGCATGCCATGCTTCCTATCATAGTAGATTATCCTAGACTGCATTGTTCTGACAGGGAGACATTGCATCTGGGTCCCTTTGGAGATGCCAGGAAGTCAGAAAATGTGAGTGTGGTGCAGACTCCTACAGGATCAGTCACATTCATCTTAAAGATGGCAGGCTTGTTCCACTTAATAATTCCTCTCTCAAAATCTGGCTCCTCACCATCTTCATAAACCTTGAAGCAAATATTATAGTACCCTCAGGCCCTCAAGAATGTTTATACAGCAGGAATTTGGCTTCTTCTAAATGTGATTAATAAGCTTATTCATTACATTTTGCCCCTTACAATATAAAGAGGAGAGTCCAGGTACATATGGCATACATTAATTTATTCCTGTTTGATGAGGACATAAGCTTGCCTGACCTGGAGGACTTGACATCTCCAATAAACTTGAAATTGAAGGAACTGGTAAAGAAGCAGTTGAAAGTGTAGATGGGTAAGAAGAATTAGGAGCAGTCAAATTTTATATGGACTGAAGTGAGCCAGCTGAGGTTAGACTGAAATAAATGATGATAGATTTAGATAAATGATGGAATAATAATTAGAAATAAGAAGGTTTAGAAGAATTAAGCAAGGAAAAAAGGAATAGCCTTTGCAGATAGGGACAGATACCAGATTGCCTACTGAAGTTAAATGGCAGGACAGAAAGGCTCCCTGTGGCACTTAGCACTGGATGGCCATAGCTATGGTTTCTGAGACTCAAGTGTTGGCTGAATTCTTGAATTTACAGTCACTGAACAAACACCCAAGTCAGAATATCCATGAGTTTGCTTATCAGATGCAGAGGGCAAAGTCTTAAAAAACAGCATAGACTGATCTCATGTTGCAAAATTTTCCATATCCTCTACTAGTTTTATTATTATTCTATGAAATGTATTACAGAGGTTTCCAAAAGCCTGATTCACGACTCAGGATGTGTTAGGTACATTAAATTAGATAGTTTTTGTCTTTAGGATAGTCAAAATATATGACAGGAATCTACAGAAGGAAATAAACACAGGAGACAGTGAGAGACAATTAAATAATGTACACATGTACAACATTGTAGGTTTAGTTACTTATGGGCATGTCATCTAAGACATCATTTTAGTCTTTCACTGTTCTGCATCTTTTACAATGGAAGGTATTAATTGGTTGGAAGTTACATCTTCAAAGAAAAATCACAGGAAAACTTTCCTTCCTGGAAACTGAAATAGCTTCAACACAAAGGCAAGGCATTAGTTAGCGTTCAGTGATTCCTACCTTATTCAATTACTGTCTTTCTGCTGTACTCACCTGAAAAAGCAACACAATACACAGCAGTAGCTGTTTAAAAAGACTTCAGATGAGAAAAGAGGAATAAGAAATAGGAATAATGGTAAAAGTCCTTAGCAGAATGTAGGGATGGACAAAGGTGCATAGTGAAAAAAAAAGAGATAGTAATAAAATAAAAAGTAGTCTTGGAAAGGGGACCTTAAAGATGATACTAAAGGAGATAGGACACTTTAGAGGTAATTTGGAGTAGCAGAGGGAATTTTATATCCAGCAAATACATTTCACAGTCTTTTAAAGGACCTGCATAATAATTTGATGGTGAGAGAGAAACATGTCTTCTCACTATGTGGTCATTCAAATCATGCTAACATACTGCCACCCTGTGCATGATATGGGATTGCTTCCTAGTGAATACTGAATAATTACTCTTACCACTGGAGAGATTAAGAGAATGAATTTAAGCTTCTCTAAATGCAATCTTGATTATTAAGGCTCTGAGTGTGTTGCAGGGAATGCATTGCTCAAGTGTTCAAAAAAGTGCACAGTATGTACTGTGTTATCAGTATTTTAAAAATTAAGAGTTTGACAGGAATTCCAGCATTAAATGTAATCCCATATGAAACACTCTCCAGGAGCTAATCTATTGTCATTTCCTATTTATATAACTAGATCAACCATATTGAATTAATAAAAATGCATAGCAAATTTTGGTGCACTTAGCAAAGCATATATCACTGACACATCCTTAAAAAGCCTACTGGTTTATACAACACATTTCTTTTGTCCACTGTCTAGGCTTTTGAAAAGTGTCTTGTTTTGGTACTTAGCTCATGCACAGAGCTACATGAAGGAGGATGTACCTCTCTCATGACCAGATTAGGTCCTGGGACAGTACTGTTGCTTCTGCACCCAGCACAGGCTGAACTTTTTATCCTGGTAGATCTGGGGTACCTCTGTGGAGAGTCAAGACCTGGAAACACTGAGCAGAGATAGATGCATTTGGTGCTTTCCCCTTCAATGGTAGAACTTCTGAGCCTCATACTGACCAGCACTGACCTGCTTCTGCATCTCTTCACGTCGTGAGAGGAAATTGTGGCTTCCTATGCAGTCCTGAGTGAAGACACAAAGCCGGCACAGATCAAGTGGTGTTCCCCAGCCCTTCTTGGAGCAAGAACCACACTGCATATTCAGCAAGGACTTCCAGTCCTTGGGAGATTTCCCTGCTTTATCTTCTCAGCACATGCTTTTCCTGTTGGGGTGATGTTTTCTGACAACTATTTCTCCATCCAAACCAACAGATAACTTAAAGACCTGGTCCCAGCCAGGCACAATGCAGGGGCATTTTAGATATGAATTGTATGAGCTCTCAACTTGCTCAGCATAAGCTTATGAGCTCTGTGTCAGTGCTGGCCAAGTTACATTTATACTGGATCTGTGGTTGACTACCAGCACTTATGTTTCCTACTTTTTCCATTACCTATGGTACCCAGGACCTCTTTCAGCTCAGATAATGGAGTGTTAATAAAGGTCCTTTTGCTGTAATTTGCATTAAAAAGGAAACAAACTTTTTTAAAGGAAAAGACATTTTTTTCCCTCATGCATTCATTAAACAGTGAAAGGGGTAAGACCCATACTTAAAAAAAATAATGAAGAATAGAAAAAGAATAACCATGGAAAAATAAACTCTGAAGTCATTTGGGAGGAAGAGAGACCAGAGCAGAAATATCCTGTTGTAAGTGTTCCATGGCACCATACAACTGGAAAAAAAAAAAGGTTCTTTTAGTTAACATTTATTGTTAATACTCAATTGCCCAATATTTAATAATCCTTTCAACAAAGTTTTGCAATGAAAATTCTCTCTTTTTTTGGTGCTTCTTTTTGTTTGTTTTAATTTGAAAGGGCAAAACTCTAATGAAGCACATGAAGAACAAGTAATTGAACTAATAGGATGACGTGTGTCACTGGGTGTGGTGCCACTGTGATTGTTCTGGGAACTTATATGATAATGAATTTGTCTCAGATAAAGACCAGCAGATGTCCATGATTCTTTCACAAGGGTCCTCATCAGATTTATTTCTACAAACTTATTGATACATTTTAAATCTTAATTAGTAATGAAAAGGTTGTACTACTATTGCTTCACTTTCATGTTACAATTACAGAACAACTTAGCCTGATAATGGCAAGTGAAAAAAGAAAAGGAAATTCTCAGCTTTGGAAGTTTTGACTGACATGTTTTTGGTTTTGAAAGATGAGGAGCTGCTATCAGACACAAAGTGTTAGATAAAGGGACCCTGCACAGCTGTGCAGACACCTGGTTTTCAGAAAAGTTTTTTGTATTTGTCTAAAATTTTAGTTATCTGCCAGTTAAGCAGCAAGGGTTAGAGCTTTACTTTGGTTTCATTCCAGGAAAAAAGCAAGGATTTTTAAGCTCAGAAACATGCCAGGTTTTCTTTAAAGGAGCTGTTGGTACAAAATGAGAAGTAATGATCAGAAGTCCCTACTTGATAACACAAATTTATTTTCATTTTAACTAGAAATTTTTGAACAGCAAATGCTTATACACAAATTGGGATTTGTACACATTGCAAAGTCTTTGTAAAGACAGGAAGAAGATAATGTCAAGCAAGTATGAAAACAAGGTATTCACAAAGCTGGTACACTCATGAACATACATATTTTGTTTTACCTATCAAAAACAGACTGGCTTGGTAAGAAATTTACTGACTGATTGTTTTCTGAGAATTTATGGGACTGTTGCAAAGTACAACTTGCTTTCTTTAAAATTTTTCTCTTATATCTGATTAAAGCTAACATTATGGATGAGAGATTTGTCATCATATATACTAGCTCACATCTTCTCTTGTTATACCATCTGTCATTGTAATTTTTTTGAACATCAGCACTGAAAGTAGATTAGGGCATCTTTCAGAGCTACCAGCAGAGGTAAACCCTCTAGATCTATGTAGTCCTTCAAATGGCTTTTCAAATGGCTCACAGTGATGCTGAGCTTTCTGCCTGCAGCTCATTTTTTGTCTTCCAGTGCAATGTAGGTCTCTGGATTGCAGCAGTTACTGGAGTGCTGCAGGAATCAGAAGCCCATCTGTCCTGAGGGAAGGGGGAAATGTTGCCATTGTGATTATAAATACAGTTTTGAACAATTGCATGAAATGATGTGGGAATGGATAATGGTGATAATATGGTAAAGGGCCACAAACACAGAAGGTTTTGCTGGTGATGCCATGCATGATACACATTTCTCTTGATTGTATAAAACTTGGTTAGAATTTCTGGGTGAATGTAAGTTTTGACTCCAGTTCACACTCTCTTCTCAACACAGGCATGCTGAGTAAGCATGAGAGCAATTTTATTTTTTTTGGATGGCTTGTGTTACAATCCTCCAGTTTCTGATCTAGGACTGCCATACTGGGAGTCTCTGTTCCTTATATTGTCCTTAATCATCACATAAACAGGTAGTGGAGAAGGCAGAGATTGGAAGGCTCTAATACTGGTCACATACAATATGGAAAAAAATCAGATATGAACCATGTAATTTTCCTTGAAAGCAGTGTCTGGCAGTGAGATCACAAAAAGCTGGGCTTTTTTTACCCTAACAAGGATTACCAGTACTTTGTTTTGTTCCATATCTATCATGATGATTGTTTCTGTCTGATTGTATTTTTTTTAATCCTGTGAAGGGATGAATGTTATCCCAGTTCTTATGAATGTATTTATTACTGTCAGCCACAATATTTTTAGATAATGTATAATCACATTGGAGTTATTTCTGCATTCAGTAGCTTTTTCTGTTTCAATAATTTTGTTTTGCACCTTACAGAAGCTGTTTTCCAACTCTCTGAACATCCCTGCATTTGATGCCACTCCATTTAGATAACTGCATAATCATTCCAATCTCACTGTGATGGTAAGTCTCTGGAAATTCTGAGTTAGGTCGGCCTGCAGGATTAATGCATGGAAGAGCTGCCAGGCTTTTTGTGAGTGCCTGAAAACAGAAAAACATCTCCCATCCACCCCCTGAATGTTGCCTAGCTCCTTGTCCTTTTGATGATAGAAGACAATATATTAAACCCCGAGTAACATTCTACATCAATTTGCACCAGTGCAGCTCTACCAGAGGTGACTCATTTCCATTTCTATAACCAATGTTGATCCAGTTAGATATGATGGCCCAGGTTCTTATTTCAGTCAAGGGCTATTACAGGGCAAAATGGGGCAAAGCATCCAGGATATAATTAAGAGTAACTTCCTAGCTGCCAAAGAATTGTCTGGAACCAATGCTGGGAGACCATGTAACAGTCCCTTACAACATTTTCCATGCTGTTTCTCATGCTCCAAAAATCAGATAGAGATTTCTTTTTTTTTTACCTTCAAAGCAATGGAAAAGAAATTAAAAGTTTTCTCAATACTGTACTAATTTTGTGTGTATATGTTTAATGTGAATTATCTCTAATAATTGCAGACAAATAGGGAATGCCTACATCAGTTTATTAACCAGCAATAAATGAGAAGTGACAGTAGATATACTGTTGGCTGCTCCACACTTTTCTGAACAACAGCATTATAGTTAAGACTGGAAACATTTAGAACAAAAGGGCAAGCACTTTTGGTGGGAAAACATCTCTAGAATTTTATTTGCCTTTTAAATTGTCTGTTGAATAACTTTGTAGATCACTACTTTTAGTGTAGGTTAGTCATTATTTAATAAGAACATGAAACAAAGAAGAATCCTGTTTATGACTCTTAATCCACTAAAGTCATTATCTAGCTTGTGGTCCTGAGAGAATAGTCAACATATTGAACTGATTTGTGCATGCTTCATTAGCTCTTTATACCTTAACTGCATATAATCATTCCCAGCTCTGTCATGGTTATCATGGTGGAATTTTCACTGAAGTCTATGAACTCTGAGTGTAAATTGACTGCAAAACAGTGACTGGGACAAATTCTCTTGTTATCTGAAACCTTTGAAATGCCACTGGCTTGAGTGGAATTGCTGGAGACATGACTGAATTTGGTTTAATTTTATGGTATTTATTCAAGTTAGTGCCTCGGAGACCTGGATTTCTCTCATTTAATTTTAATATTTTGAGTTGAACTTGACAAATACTGATAAAAGTAGTGCCTCTAGGGTTTGATTGAGAAATCTTTTTGTGACAGCTTGAAAGATGTCTGTTAGCATCAGCATGCCCTTGACTGAGCTTTTAGTGGCCATAGAGGAAAGGTAATTGAAAACATCAGTCACCTAATAGGATGCTTTAAAATGGTCATTTTAAAATGGATTATTAAAAATATAGCTAAAAGTTTATTGCATTCAGATTTGTGCAAAATACAGCCATTTAAAATACATATTAAATTAAATAATGTAATTTTGTTTAATTCAACATTCAGGCCACATTTTCTGACCTCCTCTCTATCGGAAAAAAGGAAAATAAGAGAAGGAAGGAGAGACCTAGAGCAATCAAGAGGATGGCCAAGCAATCATGAACATGCCAGCCCATGCTGAATATGGGCATGTGCACTTCCACCTGAGATATAAGACCTGTTAATTTCCCTCTATAGAAGGTTCTATGGATTACCTTGTGGGTATGTACAGTTTTTCAGGTGATAGGTGATTCTGGTGAGAAAACAAACAATCCTGTGTTTTTTTGGTTTTCTTTCATACTAGATCTATAAAAATATTAGAAACCAACTTTATTAAAGGGAAAGTGAATTTTGCAGATTTTTGTGTGCGTCTGTGTGTGTATGTTCCCTTCACACTTCTTCTCATGCAAAGAAGAATCTATGCTTTTTGACTTCCAAAGGTCTTCACTGCAGAGTTAATTTCAACTCCACTTTGATTTTACATCTTATCTACACACAACTTTTGCTCACCTAACTTTGGGGATGCTGTAATTTCAGGATTATTGATGCAGCCAGGAGCAGTGATAAGAGGATGACACATTCATTCAGCTGATTGTCTTCCAAGCAGGATTCTGACTAACTTACTTGCATACTAATAATACTGCCATCCTTTTCCACCTATCTTCCTTTTTATGCTCAGAAGACCTGACAAATTTCATCACAACTCATCATTTGGGGAGATCTGTAGAGGCTTTCTGGTGAGTTAAGTCACTTGCCATGGCCTCTGAATTCCCAACCATATCTGAGCAGGAACATGGTACCAGGGAGAGCCAACGGCTTAAAAAAGGCTTTGCAAAATGGTGGTAGTCAGAGAAAAATAAAGATTTTCTCAGCATCAGTGCATTTTTTATAGGCTCCTACTGCCGTAAAAGGTCCCCAACTTGTTCTAATTATTCTGCATATTTCTAGCTACACAGAATGATTGTAGTTAGAGGCTGACATTTCTGCATCCTTTCTTAAGAGCAGTGTTAAAATGCTATTCCTGCTTTTTGAAAGTAATGAACTGTACTGCAATCTTAGAAAAATTTGCAGGGTAAATGCACTCTAAATTACTAATACTACTTCCTAAAACTCCACTGAGGTTTCCCACCCCACAGGTTGACTTAGCCCAAACCCAGCTGGACCTGTGGTACGTGATGAGATCACAGCAATCATTTCTTGGACTGTAGGTGTCAGTTAGGAGCCTATCAGCATTGCAGCTGTGCATTTATTTCTGAGGATTCATAATTTAAATATGCATAGATCTGAAACTTGGCATAGGCGCAACATTTGGTTTTAAAGGGAAGAAAGATCTTTAGGTAATCAGTTATTTTTCAGATTTTGGAAATTTTTGCTGGAATTCATGTTATAGGAACAGAAAATGCAGTCATTAAAATGGAAGCTCTTTCTGTGGAAGATGTGGTGTGCTAACAATCAAGAAAATCTGAAGAACGGTGCCCTCAAAATGCAAAGGCACTCACCCGGTTTTTGTATTTTCATCATGTTTGCATGTTAAGCCAAATGAGGTATTTATAACAACATTTGCTGTACCTTATCCGAAGTATATATTCCCATGACAGATTTTCCTTATGCTTAAGGTGGAAGTTTGAGGGGCTCCACTATGCTCTGCTCTACAGAATGATGCAATGAGGCCGAATGCTGTAATCACGAGGTTCCCTTCTCTTTTCTGCTCTGACTTGAAACTGAGAAGAGAAAATCAAGTTCCTAGATGAGTCCTCTTTTAGCAAGTGCTTCCATTTGAAATTTCAAGTAAGCCACATAAAGTATTTAATTTAATTGAATTCCTACAACTAAGCCGTCATTGTTGCAATGTACTCGCACATAGGATTTGAAATGTGGACTGTGTACCCAGGCACAGTGAAGATGGGGAGCACAGGATAACACATGGAGTTTCTGATTCAAGACTAGGCAGTGCTGGTGTATTTCACAGCAGAAAGGATCCCTAAACTTATTGTCAAATCCTTGGTGACTGCTGAGTATCAGAAGAGCCCTGTTCCCATTACATTTGATCCAGCCATCAGCTGTATCTACCCCATTGAGGGCAGCTGCTTTCTCCCTACTGTGTCTCCTTTATTGATCCAGGGTCACATGGAGATACAATGTGCTGACCAAAAACTTAAAACCTAACTCTATATCTGTGTTGCCCAGCAGGGTTCAAGTTAGAAAAGCCAGTATGCATGCACTAGTTATCTGACACTCTTAGGTCAGGTCAGGCCTGTTTATAGTCATGGAGGAAAAGACAGATTTTGCCAACATTAATGCTACTGTCTCCCTGATCCAGAGCTCTCCCTGTCATCCTTTCCCTCCTCTCCTTCTGACACCTGAGGCTAACAGGTATCTCACCTGCTCAGGAAAGCCAGGATACCTGTGCTGTTCCAGCTTCAGCCCAATGAAGTTAAAAACTTGTTTACACCTTGGAAATTAGATGGGATTAACTGAATGGTGTGAAGTGAGTGTGAAATAGCTGCTTCAGAATAAATCCATATGTAATCCTAACTTCTTCCAGATGGGGACATCCCTAGGCAGCTGAAATAGAGCTCTCTGGCCGTGTCCCCTCTATGCCACCTCTCTGAAGCAGAACCACAACAGTCCACACTGATCAGCTTTTGTCAAGCTGAAGATTTCCTACTTGTTCATCCAATTTGGTTTGTTTTTCTCCTAGCCAATTTCTTAAGTATAGGCATACTTTGCCTTGTAGTGCATGATCTCTTAATTTCCTCTAGAACCTCCTGGGAGGGACTTGGCTGAAGGCTATTAAAAAATTAAAAGTGTTACATCATCCTGCTCTCTCGTGTGCTCATTTTAACATACCCAGAGTATTATACTGTGCTGGGACAAGGAGCTGGGTGAATGGATTTGGGAGTACCACTGAACCCAAACAGAGCAGTACCTTTAGTAGTACTTATTTAATGCCAGGTTTGCATTGAGTTAATTAATGATAGAAGAATTTTTAAAAATTCGAAGTTTGTGTTCTGGTGGCAATCTTGGTTTGACATTTTCCTTAAATGGGTCAAAAATTCCTGTAACAGGCAGACTGCTAAAATGAAATAAGGACAGCTTTTTAAAAGTAAACATCAGAACATTTTTATTTTTTCCTAACAGAATTTAATGACACCTTTGCAGCCAATTACACATTTTTCCATTCCATTTTGTCTTACATATTTCTTTTTTTTTTCCCTCTTTCTGTCTTTTTTGTGTGTTAAAGCACTGGGGCCTATAAATGAGGAAAAGATAATGGTTTACAATCAATGCTCATGGACCAGAGAGCTAATCTGAATTTAACTAAAAAGTCAATACTTAGCTGTACCTTATCAGTGGAGAAATGTCAAGCACAGAGATAGACATGAACAAATTTCCAACTGATTTCTCTTTCTTATGCTTCAGCATTCAAAGCTTCATGGAAGAGTTTCAACATCAGATAAGACAAAACTGCTGTTGAAAAAAAACACATAACAAATGATAAACTTGTGGCTACAGAGACTAGAGTTTATGAAATGAAAACATACGTCAAAAATTCATTCTAATCTCTTCTTGCACATTCCATTGGTCACCTTCCAGTCTGTGTGATGCAGCAGTTGATAGTTAAGCACTGCAGGCAGTCCTTAAGAGATAGCGGCAGGAAATGTTTTCTCGCTGAGTGAAGTCATAATTTGCTGCCACCCAAAATGAAATTGACATAACTCATTTTGAATTCAAAAATTGCTAAGGATTTTAATACACATATGAGGTACTGACTGGGTACTGTGCTGTATTGCAAGGACAAATTTTGCAGCAAACAATTTGGTAATTAAAATTTGTTTCGTAACTTAGGTGTCAGCTCACAATGGACATTATTTCTACTGCAATGCATTTAGCTGTCTTGATTTTTGTGAAGGAACAGCTTATGGAGTTACGTTAGTAAATTTAATCCTTGCCTAGAAATCAGGACTGCTTTGTTTATTCCCATTGCCCTTCACTTCGTGGATAATCTCTTAATTTTAAGACATGATGACCCACATCTCTCAAGCACAGTCATGGAGCTTCCCAAAGTAGAGGGTAAAAACCTATTTTTAAGAATGGTCATAGCCCAGGAATCCACTGGGTTTGTTTGGGTAATTCCAATATCTGTGTTTACTGCTCTTTGGGGATGGGAGGGGGTGGGTGAAAGGTGGCCTGTGGTGTGCAAAGCTACAGTTCTGCTGACTTATGCTCTTCTTCAGAAATCTCCTTAGGGAAAAAAGGCATGATTGAATACAAAATGGTGCTTAAAATGTTGGTAAGAATAAACCCAGCAGGGAGTAAAAATAACGGCATGATGAGCACTTACAAAAGCTTAAACATAACAGGAGCAAGATCATGAGGGACTCCCCAGGAATGAAACAGTGATGGAAAAACCCCAGAAAATAATAGCTATATTGGAATCCTCAGTGTTGGAGTTCACTCATACACCAAACATACACATTTTCTGCACCACGGTTCTGAACATTTTTGAAGGAGCACCGACATCATCAGACTTCCTAAGGTTCCCAGATAATTCTAACTTTTAAAATTATGGACTAATGACTGCTATAATTAAAGCATTAACTTTTATATTGCAAATGCTTTTTATTCAATGAACAATTAATATTCAGGATGAGATTAATATGGGGAAAAAAGACAATAAAGCATATTGATAAATTTTTCAGCAATGTTTGTGGAAATACTTAATTAATGAGTCCATGTCTTCTGAAATGGAAAGCATTTGATATTTAGCAGTGTGTATGTGCACTTTATGAAACAAACATCTTGGAAGTGTAGACAGTTTATATATTGCTGCTTCATTACTGCATCTTCAAGGTATTTATACTTGCATATCTACACATAGCCCAGACAAAAATTGAAATAACTTGTTGGACAACTAAGGGTTATATTAAAATAAAACAATTTTAATGTAAATTGACATTGATGTTTTCCTCAGAATTGAATCTAAGATAAATATTTTATAAGTCAATAAGAACATTATTCATAAGAACATCACTCATAGGACAAAGTTTTATGAGCAATAAATGACACATTTGCTGCTTGGGATCACTGCTATTTTATGTCCAGTTCATGAGGAGCCTGCAGAAAGATTGTTACACAGTTTGTACTGCAGTTTTTGTGTGCATTCAAGACAACCAAAAAGCCTTTTTAATTCTGAAGGGTATTTTTTCTTCTCAGGAAAAAAAATTACCTGCAAATGATTCTAATATTTATTATCACACCTTGGTTCCATTGGACATTTTTGAAAGTTGGAATACTATGGCTCACCCGGTTTTTGTATTTTCAACATGTTTGCATGTTAAGCCAAATAAGGTATTTATGACAACACTTGCTGTACTTTATCCAAGGTATATATTCCCATGACAGATTTTCCTTATGCTTAAGGTGGAAGTTTGAGGGGCTCCACTATGCTCTGCTCTACAGAATGATGCAATGAGGCCGAATGCTGTAATCACGAGGTTCCCTTCTCTTTTCTGCTCTGACTTGAAACTGAGAAGAGAAAATCAAGTTCCTAGATGAGTCCTCTTTTAGCAAGTGCTTCCATTTGAAATTTCAAATAAGCCACATTTTTTGGGCCTGGGTAGTAAGGTGCCACCCTCAGGGATGAGTGGAGTGCAGGATGTTTGGAGAAAAGTAGGTAGAGAAGAAGAGGAAAACTTTTCTCCATAGGTAGGAGCTCTTTTTCTGCACAGATCTCCAGTGTGAGAACAGAGAGGTGTCTACACATTCTCTGGGTAAAAATCCTAGAGGAGGTAACACTGCTGATGCTGTGGGGGCGGGGTGGAGGTGGGTGTCTGATAGGGGTTGCTGACCCTGCCCAGTATCCCTACACTATTCACTTTGCTAAAAACCTACACCAACATGTACATTTGCTAGTCAAAAGACCATGAGAAGGCAAACTAAATTCAAAATCCAACAGGTTTTCCCAGCTGCCTGTAGAAATAGTGGAATTCTTATATCTAGTGAGCAGAATGTGTGGCTGAGCTTTTTCTATTGACCCTGGATGTCTCCTAGTGACTTATTTCAGAGAAAGGCTGCCATCACATTCATCACAAGCTGTATCAAAGAGAGGGAAAGGTTGCTCAATCAAAAAGGGAAGAGCCTCCAGCCCTCCATCTGGACTGGCTTTAGCTGCACTAGGGGAAACACAGCCAGAGTGGAAGATATTATCAGTTATGTGTCTGCCTGATATATCTGTAGAGATTTCTTTTCTACACAGATGTCAATTAAGGAAATTCAGATTTACAAATTATATATGGATGAACTTATTTATTTTTGCCTAAGCTAAAAAGTTGGTCATTTAATGTGAGACAAAGATTTTTTTTTTTTTTTTTTTTGATAACTAGTTGCAGCCCTGGTATAGGAACATGTTTAACAGGTAGATTTAACATATTGCTTTGTTCCTTTACTAGCTCTTTCTGTCATGCCTTTAAATCTGATCCAGATTGTTTTGCAGCTGAAGTGCAAATAAAAGAATTGGAAAATACTATTTGTGGGTTTTTGCCTATTGAGAAATGCACAATTTAAAGTCAAATAAATAATATTTTGAAATTTGATATAATTTAAATGCAGCATTTCATTCATTTAGAACTTAAATTTCTTCATCTGCCTGGGTTTATTTTATAGAAAGGCATTATGTTTTGATTTTCAGACACCAAGAAATGGAGAAACCATTGTTTTTCTTGGCAGGTTCTTCCAAGAAGTAATCACCCATAGCTCTTACAATATGTTTCCTCTTCTTAGCTCTGTTTCAACCATTGGTCTTTGATCCACTTTTCTTTGGTAGGCTAAAGAGCACATTATTAACATCTGGTAAGTACTTAGAGGATAGTGTCAGGTAACTCCTGCATCTTTCTTTTGACAAGCCAAAGAGATGAACTTCTTTAAAACATTCTCAACAAGGTATTCATTTAAAGTCTGAAGTTCTTTTTGTAGCTTCTCTTTGTAACATCTCCAAATTTCAACACACTTTTCCTAATGTAGATACCAGAAACGAACTTGATATTCCAGAACTGATCTTGCCAGAGCTACCCATAAAGGCAGAATGTTTTTCTGCTCTCAGCTCTTCTTTTTTCTTTATCCAGGACTCAAAGAGCCCTTTGGATGCCACATTGTACAGACTCCTCATGTTTACTCTGTAATCAATCATAACTTACAAATATGTAGCCACTGCCTCCCAAAGGTCTCATCCCCTCCAAGTATCCTCTGTTCTCTGTTCCCAGCTCTATGACTCCCTGACTGCTCAGGAAAGTCCTTGGATGATGAAGAAGTGCTCTGGGCGAGTGCCACATTTGCATGCTTGTGCATGTGTACACCAAGGCTTTCCATGGATGGGGGCTCATGCCTGGGCAGGGTGTGGAGCTGAAGATCAGCCCTGCTGCGGCTTCCCTGGGGCTGGGACTGGTGGTCCTGGGGGGGTTAAATGGGATCCTGGGCTGTGGGGAGGTGGGGGGCTCTGGGGTGCTGCAGTGGGTGAGTCAGGCCTGCTGGTGCCCTGAGGAAAGAGTTTGCCCAGCTCTTACATGTCCCTGCTGGGTCTGGGGGTAGGACAGGGTGGAGGGTGGGCTTCAGCTCTGGCCAGGCACAGCCACTCTTGCCTTTTTATCTGAACTGGGCTGACACCGACACTCCTGGACACCTCTGCTGGGCCACTGCAGCCTCAGTGTTTGCTCTCCTCACTGGCCACACTGGAACACAACGCTGGCTTTAATGCCCTTTACTGAGGTGACCTACTCCAGCCAGCTGCACACAGGCAAGATATTTATGGCTTACCCCTGAATATCTTGTGGCTTTTAAAATTTTCCCTTAAGGAGCCTCCAGAAAGCAGATACCATCACCTCCTGTTTCTTTATTTTGCAATAATTGCCTGTTTTTGCCATTTAGAAAGTTTTCATTGTCTCTGACTTTTATCTTTTTTACAGCAAAATAAATGGATTTGTCCTATTCCTGCCCCTTCTGCACTCAGAGAACAGTTGTCTTTTTGAAAGACTGTTCTCATGCCTCTCACAGTTCTCCATGTCTGAGACTAATAAGGCAAAATTCTTTTAATCATCCCATAAAAATCATACTTTCTAAGTATCTTATTATTTTTTCTTCTCCTGTCTTATTTGTTTATTTTTTTTTGTTGTTAAAATACAATGCCTCAACGAGTTTCTATACCATAATTGTGATTTTACCAGATCCAGCTAAAATAATTAGCACTTAGACATTGCATATGATGCTTCTGTTAAACAGCATTTAAGTAGAAATTGCCTTAAATAGCAGGGTTCCTGAAGATATGAAATAGTAACTACATAGATAGTTCTACTCTGGAGGCAAGTGCATTTTATAATTTTTACTTCCTTGGAAAACTCAGTGAAGGACACTTTCTGTTACATTAATTGGGGAGAACAGTACACTAAATTAAGGAATGGGAACAGAGATCTTAAATTTTTTTGTCTTTCATTATTTCTGTCTTAGTTTAGCTTTTTCTTTACAAATGCATGTGTTGGCTTCATTGTCTGCTTTGCATCATTCAGCCGTCTGGCTTGGTATGCTCTAGGTCAGGTCACATACATGTCATTTCTGAGCAAGGAAATTCTTTATTTTGGATCAAGTAAAATAACCTTGACTTATCACTAACAAGAATAATTATCAGGAATGTCTGCTTTTAACTCTACTATTATGTGCTGCATATAAATTGTGGTGTGAGTGATACAATAATCAGGGTTATTTCTGAGTGACAAAACAAGCCATACAAGCTGTAAGTAGTGTGAAATTTTGTGTCAACTCATCATGCATATCATTAGTCACATGGGCAATAACAAGCAATCAATCATTGACATGGGATAACAGAAAATTATATTCTAAAACATTTCTTGCAAACTGGTCATATTTCAAATGCTGGCTTCTAGCTTTCTTTGGTTCACATTTTGGATTATTCATTGAATAAAAGCCAGATATAAAATATAGTGAAATACATAATAGATTTAACTTTGACAGATGATGTCTTTTCCTCTGTTCAAACACCATCAATCAGGGCTAACACAGGGTTTCAGTATTATCACATGGCACTCAATGAGACAAAGCACATGCTTCACAGAAAATGCATGTTTGATTTCTAAAAACTACTATGAATATTCAAAATAATATTAAAAACATCTCTTACAGATATTTACACCAACTAAATGACCTTCTTTATTATCTTCAAGTTTTTTCTGAGGCAACATTTTTCTCCAGTGAGAAGCTATTTTGACAGTAATATTCATTCTTTTAAAAAACACTGATGTGATGCCAAATATGAGATGAAGTCTAAAGAAGAAATGAAATTATTTGTCTTGTTGCAAAAGTCCCCTTGATTCTTCTGTTAAGCAGTAAAACTACATGAATGAAGGGAACATTAATTTTTGACAATTTCATATATTTAAAAAGGACTTTGTTTCTAAAGGGATGTAAATTTTCTTGGAGCCAAGGATTATATATAAAAGGAATGGAAAAAAAAGTGGTGGAGGAATTCAACTTGAAGTTCATAATTGAAATCCATTAACAAAAAATGCTGCTAGTTTGGGATGAAACAAAGTTATCTGAAGAAGAATTGGAAACTTTTATTTCATGTTAGAACTTCTGTTCAGGTAGTTGCAATCCTAGTTGTTGAACAGTTGCAGTTAGCACACATATTTCTGTCTGGACAATCTAAATAACCTATCTGTGGAGGAAAATGAAAGGGTAAATTTTCCAATCAAATTTGTTATGATTGTTTGTTGACAGACATTACTCTGAAGAAAAAAAGGAATCATATGCAACTGCTGGAATTGATAAGTCCTCTGTATGAGAAACCCTTTCCCTTAAACACATCAGATCATTAGTCCTCTTTGAAATCACTCAAATTTAGAACAAATTCCATTGTGGATGTGAATTTTGTAATCTTGGACTGTCTCCAGCTCTTTATAAATGCTATGTTTTTCAGCTACATGAACACAGCTCTCTTGTTATACCTATGTTTCACAGACAGATCCAATGTCTTTCAGTAAACCAAATGATACAGCTATTTAGATTAGAAAAGAGAAGAAATTTTCAAATGAATCAATTATAATTATAAATAATAAGAGGAAGACAAAAGGCAAATGATGAAAGTATAATCTTCACAAGATGTTTAAGAAATGGATTTATCTACAAATGTTCTATAGGTTACCTGAGACCAAAAGCAGTAGCTCTTTCTGCTGCATGGAGATTGATTTCCTGTCATTTGAAGGTTCAGTCCACAGTGAACATGATATAACAACTCATTCATGCCACATACCCCCAGCACCACATACCCTGGCAAACTCTACAGCCCTGATCTTCTGGGAACTCTGAGAAGATCATTATAGCAATTCAGCTTCCAGGATGAAGAACTATGGAGGGAGAAGTGACTGAATACCAGACATTATCCAATGCAAGGAGGTGATGCAACTTTGTGTTCTTGCTTGTGTGTTTCCAGTGTGTTCCCTTGGCAATTGGTAGAGAGTCATCCCTTTCCTGGGACAAGCATTTGTTTCCCTTTGCAGTCAGATATATAGCAGAAAAGTGCAATGTGAGGAACCATTTTGGACTAGAATGATGAGGGGAATGGTTGCACCAGAGTCAAGGTGACACAGTTACTTCTGAGTTTGGATAGCAAATGAGTATGCATGGTAGGAGTGAATGTCATGGGTCACACTGAAGAATTAATGTGGAACAAGAGACAGAGAGATGAAGGAAAAATATTAAGGGGTCAGTTGTTCAAGGGTGGACATATTTTTAAAAGCTTTGTCCTGGAAGGATCATTAATGTCAAAGTGAAAAAAAAGAAAAAAAAAAAAGAAAACCACCTGAATTAGAATGTTAGAATGAAATTTTATGACATTTTGCAGCATTGTACTGGGAATAGGAACTCATTGTAGGGTATGCATATTCCTATACAAAACCAAAACCAAATTAAAAGAACACAAACATTTGCTATGCTTGCATTAGATTGATTTGAAAATTAGCTTGAGGGAATAAGACAAAACAGAATAAATCATAAAAAATATTAAATTAAACATATTCTATAATGAAAAGTGGGAAAATGCAAGTTTCCAGAAGAGGATTTATGTGTTCTAAGCAGAATATGTCAAAGTAGTAGAAAACATACATATCCCTAAACAAAAAAGAAAGCAAGGTATAAACCCCTAACTCCTTCCATGATAAAATTGCAGTGGTGGTTATTCAGGTGGCTTCAGAAAATGGAACATCAGTCCACAGAGAGAGGCCTAAGTGGTGAGAGATAATGTTATATTCTGGAAAATATAAAAGATGCAAACAAGATTTTCAGGAGGAAAAAAAGCAACAAGAAATAATTCCTTATCAAACACAGGAAGACAATAAACTTTTATCAAAGCAGCCAAATCCTTCTTACTGCCTTCCTTATCAGCAAAAAAAAAAAAAAAAAAAAAAAAAAAAAAAAAAAAAAAAAAAAAAGTGGGAACCACCCACCATCTTAGGCACAATGAGATGTTGATTTTGTGAATCACAATGAGCAGAAAATGAACTTTTATAGATGCTGTGGCACTGAAATTTAAACTTCATTACATTTAAACAAGACATCTAAATCCTTTTCTGCAAAGCTGTTCTCCAGAACCCCAGTCTGTATTGGCACCTGGGATTGTCCTTCCAACAGGTGCATGCAGGAGTTTTCATTTGTGTTGGTTTTACTAGCCATAAACTGGTTTGTGAAATCATCAAGTTTATTTCAAGAGGCTTATATAATGACAAAATTAATAAAAAAAACATAGTTATAAATCACTGTACATATGTAAATATATAAATTTTGACCATAAGTGTGACAAGGTCACAGGTCAACACACAAGTTGTGTTTTCTGTAATTATGTTCTATGGCACCTTGAGTAGGATCAAAGAAAACTTCTACGGAAACTTTTACAGCCTTTTGATGCGATCACTCATAACTTGCTAGGAAAATAAAATTAATTATAAAATGAGAAGCATAGTTGTGTTCTTAGAAGGCAGATAGCATGAGAAAGGTCAGAAACACAGTACATTTTCAACAGTAGGAACAGTACTGACCTGAGCATTTTGCCTCTAATGAGACTATGTTGGTTAAAACCCTTTTATAGTCATTTGAGAAGGAGAATGGAAAACTGTGACAATTTTCATATGTCACACAATTGCTTAATTTGGCAGGATTATGGAAGACTCTGGAAAACTCACAACATAACTAATTTGGCAGTATCATGGCAGACAGTTCCATAAAGCCAACAGCAAGATTACACAGACTGAAAAGACTTTTTTTTAATATTTCGTGCATAAGGTTGGTCTCTAGTTCATTGTAGCCTCATATCTCAAAAGAACACTTGGAGTCTGTACTAAGACATCACTAAAAGTCTCTGTATTTTGAAAAAGGCCTTCCTGAGGTAAATTGTATTCATTTCTGGTTAGAAAAAAAAAATCAAAAGAGACACAAATAAATTGAAGATGTAAGGATTTTATATGTAGGGAAAAAGGGTTATTAGAAAGACAGAAGGCCCCACAGAAGCTAATAATAGCAGACCTATAAAAATGACTAATGAAAAACCAAGACAATTATTTAGTAAATACCAATTCAACTAACTGTAGCAAATAGAGTAATTTTGTAAAAGGATACTCTAAAAAATTGACAAGCAGCATTTGTATTGAATGCTAAAAGTACAAGAGCAGAGCTACTGAACAAAGGACAAATATTGGAAACAAAATCTTTAAAGAAAATATGTTGCATTAACAAGCAAATGACCTATGGAAATATGTGCTCCTGGGTGTAGCTGGAAAACATTAAAAAGGAAAATATTTGCAGGGATAAAAGAGACATAAATGTAGAGGATAGAAACTATGAATCTTTTGAAAGTCACATTTAAGTGTGCTCATCAGCCATTGAACTGAGCTGAGCCTGAGACGTCCTATGTACTGTGTTCAAAGATTTTGACCAGCTGTTTTCTAGGAACTTTAAATGAGAGAGAAGTTGCTTTGTAAGTCTCCCCCTTTTGAATCTTTATTAGAAGCTTTTGGTCCTGGCAGAATCCAACTTGTGAGTTTGGGTTAGGTAGATCTAGGTCTGATCCAGTAGCATTTCTGTTCCTCTTATGCAGTTGCCAAGAGAAGGGATTGAAAACCTGACATAGAAACTGACACAGAGACTGCTGTGCCCTTGAGACAGCATCTGTGTGTCAACTTAGGGTTAGGGATATCTCAGCAAGGTGGAATAAAGCCTAATGAGGGTGAGTTTATACAAACACCAGATAGAAATGTCTCCAGCACTGGCAAAACACAAATTTGTGAGATTGTAAACTGGGATTCTCTGAATCACCTTGTCCAAGTGTAAAGGGAAAAAAAAAAAAACAGAACTGGGTGATAGTACTGCAAAGGGAGGACAGGCAAATTAACCAAACAGATTTTTTCCTTTTGATTTTGTTGATGACAGAAGTCAGTTCAAGAAAAAGCTGGAACATCACCTGTAACTCTTCTTCTGTGTCATGGCATTGCTGCAGAATTTTTCTACTGAGAGACTTCTGCTGTGGAAAGACTGAGCTGAGCACATGGTGTCAGCTCTCACTCTAGATTCTGTTTGGATTCTTACATTTTTAAAATGCATTTTTATGGTTCCATCCCCTACAGATTTCTTCAAATAACAGCAACAAAAAAAGAAATATAACATAAAAAGTAGAAACTTTCTGCACGTAAAAGCATTTGAAAGTTAGCTCACTTTCAGAGCAGTTTAAAAACCAGTTTATCAGAGGAAATCCATTATCTACACAAGTTGCATGTTTTAAGAGGTACCTACTACCTTTCACAAGAATCATTATGATTTAATATACAACTCTAAAATTAAAAACAACAGTAATTTCATCAGTTAAGAAGAACTACTAGGCAACATTTGTAAAATGTGGTACTTCCTTTCCAGTAAGAGCTGTTGGGAGTGAAGATTATGATATAGTGCAGAAAAACAGAGGTGCCACTTCATATGTAGCAATTCTGGTGGATGTCATTTGTAGGACATGTATAATGACACACCTTTTTTTCCCAAGAAATGTTTATTTTTTGAAACACAGGCACATGTATAAATAGATATAATAAAAATTGTTTAAAAATATTTCAAACCCTTGCAATTCTGTTTAAATAACACCACACTAAGGGACACAATAAAACACAGTTGTCAGGATTTCAGGTGAATAACTGGTAGGGAAAATTAATTTTGGACATTCCATTTCTTTACAGACTTCTGCTGTCTGAATGCTGTGAGCTATATCTGGAAAGAAGCCTTGGGCCAAAGCCACACCTATTCCCAAATTTGTATTTAATTTCAAGGCCAAATCTTCCATTTTAATCCAGTTTGGAGGACACTGGTTTTTTCTTCATGCAAAAGAAAAAGGGATCCTATTTTTTCATCATCACAGGTTCACCCAGATCTGAGGTGAAATGGTTTTCAGCAGCAGAGAAAACTTACAAATTGTACTGTTCTATGCAATATTTTTGCTGGTATTGCAAAGATCTAGGGTGTGCTTCCAAGTGTATAATCTGTATCACATGTGCTTTGTACAACTTCTTAACTTATGCTAATAATTCAGTGATAATTATTCTGCTAGATCATTTAAGTTTGCCTAAATAATATTTCACATATATTGTGACTCTCACCAAAGTGTCAGTCAATTAATTCAGAACAGATGTCACCTGTACATGTGGGATATAACCACCTCTCTTGAAAAGCCAGAGGGACCCCTCAAACACATCTTGCAGAGATTCTGTGCTGGGCATCCTCAGTCTCTGCACCTTCCTACTTGCATGACATTTAGTATAATTTCTGATTTTAATCTAACTGGGAGAAGTGAGACATCCTTGGTATGCCCCAAAGACAGAAAAGGCTCAATATATATTTCTAAGGGAAAAATGTTTATATGGTGGCATTCACCACCATTCTGTGGTGCTAAGTGCACCTCGTGTGTTATAACATCTGTGAAGATGTTGAAATAGTTGCTTTTGTTAATCCATACAAGACTCTTGTAATTAATTTTCAGCTGGGTAACACACAACAAAGAAATGTTGCTATGAGAATGCACGTTATGCTACTAATAAATTTTCGGATGTTATAATCTACTTAGATTAATTCAGAAACAAAACCAAAAGAAATTTCATATTTATTCATTTCCTTCATAGTACTTCACTGAGGCAGATGGATTCAGAAAAAAAAATTCATTTTGTTTTTTTCATCATGATTTGTTGGCACACCTTTGTGCAGAGGTACCCAGGTTAGTTTTTCATCAACATCCATTCAACCTTGAAGCAAGAAGAAAAACTGATTCATCTGGATTTCATATAAACTCTAGATACATTCCAGAACACCAGAGAAAAAGGACTCAATATGCAGCTTAATATGTTTAGCAAGTATTTTCATTATTTCTATGTAAAAGATTCCCTGATTAATATTTTCATGCTTGTTTGTCTTTTAATGTGGTGGAGCTTCATTGAAAGGCTGCTTCAGTATTGCAGCATCAGAACTCTATCACAACACTGCTGTGAAGCTGGGCTAAGAAAAGGTAATAATCTTCTTAAGGCAGAGATATGGAGTGACTTGCCCAGAATAGAACAGGAAAAAGGTGATGGCATGTTTTGGATGTACAGTTTGCCCCTGGATTCCCTGCAGACACATCTTTTCATGAAAGGGCCAGATACCTGCAGTATAGGGAACCTTTCATCTTTATCTCTTTCTTCTGAGCCCATCAAGATCTCCCCATGTATAATTTGGGTACATCTGTGTGACTGGAGGTTTTTAGAGGGAAACATGTCTGGCAAACTCTCAGGAGGAAATTATTTACTAGGAACTGGTGAATTGGCATCAGTCCCTGGCACTGGGAAGTGTGGGAAACTGGGTTCTAGCTGAATTTTACTTTGGTAGGAAAAGAGGAATCTGAAAAGCAGTATGCATTGCAGAAGAAGGAAGTAGTAAGTATTTGTAATTTTCCAGCTTTCTCACAAAGATTGTTGGGGTCAGCGACACTGGGAGATCACCTTGCTACTTCTGCAAAAGTGAGAGATAGCAGATATCTGCTCCCCTGGGGGGATTGTTACAGGAATGAATCAGATCTGAGCTCTAGGGTCTAAGGGATGTTTTAACCATGTTTGTGGAGCAGTAAGAGCAGAAAGGTAAGTTGCTCCCAGATAAGGTGGGAAGCGGGGAAGCAAGCCAGAGGGAGCTTTGTTCCTCTCCTGGTTTAATAAACCAGGTTTATTCCTCTCCTGGTTTAATAAACCAGGAGAGGAGCTCTGAAATGAGAGCAGGGAGTCTCACCTACAATGTGCTAAAACACTAAATGACTGTGTCAAACTTCACCGGATGCTTTTTGGCTAACAATAAAACATTAAGGCTCCTGAGCTAAGTGCTTCTCTGCTGAGTTGTAGCTAAGGTGAATGAGCTGTTTAGTTACTGCAAAATGTAAAGAAGGCATTTGGAGGGCCTTAGTGACAGCTCCACCGCTGAGTCCCACAAGAGAGGTGCTCTGCTTGCTGCTCAAGAGACTGTCTTAAGGATAATATTGGAGGCTTTGCACAAAAATCAGCTTTGGTTCTCCACTTGGTAGCAAGCAATTTAACAAGATTCATCTGTGAAGTTGCAGGAGTATAGCTCTCTTCAGACTTGTAAGAGAAGCTCTCGTTCCTGGCACAACATAACAGATCAGAAATCCCTTTCTGTTGTCTGATGATGGTTTTGATTCCCAGCTAAATTGTAATTACACAGGAAATCCAAATGTAAAGCTGTATAACAGGGAGAGGTGCTCCTTCTTGTTCAAAAGCATCTCACCATTCTGTGGGTGGTCGCATAATTCAGCAAACGCCCACAAATGGCAGAGGGCTGTGTCAGGCAGCTCTGTCAGCACAGCGCCGCTGTGCAGTGCTGGGGCTCACCTCCCCTAAACACTCCAGGGCACCTTGACTTTGCCAGGAGGTAAAACTGGCACTCAAAACAACACATCAGAAAATATCAGGTTTGGAAAAATAAAGGTGAAAGATTGCAAATAGCACGTAAATCGGGATTATATTGCTCTTACCAGGGGGGATATTTAATACTCACTTCCTCAATGAAGTGCAAAATTAGAGAGTCATGAAAGCCACTAATAGAAGACAATGGTTTAGAATATTTCATAATATATTATTAGTCTGAAAAGGAATATTCAGAAGTTCCCCATTACTCACTTTGAAAATGTGAGTAAATCTGCCTGTCAGGATTCATTGAGTCCCTGCTGCCCATTTTCTGCACCACAAAGTTTATTCTTTTATCTTAAAAACTCACATTGAAAATGAAATGCTATTTATTTAAAACTTTTATTATCCAATTACTTATATGTTATCTTCTGAGACAGATAATCAAGTTGCAGCAATGCATGGAGAAAATGAAATGTGGCCGCAAACAACTAAAAAAATGTTAAAATTGTACCTCTGTCTCAATAATATAATGCTGTTACACATCTGAGTCCAATCTGCTTGTTTTACTGACAAAAATATGGGTTCGGTCTGGAAAGCAAAGCAAAAGCTTGGAATTGCAACACTCTAGTTGAATTCCGACTCCAGGCTTGCCAGTCTGACTGTCAAGTCAGTTGTGATTATGGGATGTTTAATACCAAAGGAATACTTGCCTGTGTTGGGGTTTTGTTTCCCTCTCACCCCTGTCACCAGCATGTCTGTGCTTTCACTGCTTGTGATCAGGAACGGATTAAGGCTCAAAACGGTGCCCAGATTTACCAAAATTACTGGGTGTTCTGAAATGCTTCTTTGCAGCCTCTCTGCACGCAGTCTGCCCAGCGGCTCCCTCCTTCCTCCTTGTCCCAGCAGGATGCCATCTCGCCTTCCCCTGCTCCCGAGCCCTTGATGCCCGGGCCAGGGGAGGCAGCTGAGCCGGGGGAGGCTCTGCCTGTGCCTGCCACCCCCGTGCCCAGCCCCGGCTGCCGCTGACCGCAGATCGCGCCCCGGAGGGTGCCTTAATCCGCTCCTGCGGATGCTGGGCAGGCAGGAGGCAGAGCCACACTCGCTCTGCCATACGAGGGGGAAGCTGTAGCAGGGGAAGCCGTAACAATAATATTTGGGCTTGTAAACGGAACTGATTATATTTAGAAGGTCTGGAAGGGATACGTTGTAACCCCACCAAACGTCAGGCTGCAAAATAATTTATACCTCTGCTTCACACAAGGGCAAAACTGAGCAATGGTTAAAACTCAAGTCTGTTACTATTTTGATGGTACATCATAATGGCAGATGTACAAACTATAGGTGAGAACACTGAAAGTATTTCCAAACACTTACAGTCATTAAAAAATAAAGTGCTCAAGGGTTTGAAAAGTGCCAGTCCCAGAAAGATTTTTTTCCATTTGAAAGCCTAACAACACTGTAGCTGGGCATTTATAACAATGGCATGCTGGGAACCTACAGCTCCAGGGTCAAAATGATTTCAGTCCGTTTGGCTTTTATGCTAGACTTTTCTCCTTGCTCTTTCTATACGTAGGGCAAACAGAGACTGTCTGAAGATGTGTTGGCACAGATGCTGCCTGAAGTAATTCCTGTTGCAGGCAGGTCCCACAGTGTCTGAAAACTGGGGCACCATGGTGGATGGAACTGCATAGCCTCAAAATGATGCTCCTACAGTCCTGCTCGTGCCCTCAGTAAGTCAGGTATGTGTGCCTGCTCTCACCGTGTCCACACACACACACAAGCATACTCTGACAACTTCAGTGACCCTTTCTCTTGATCTCACTGAAAGCTCATCCAACCTGGTTTATGATTTTATTGATTTCAATGTCTAGAACTCCAAGCAGCTTTAAAATCAGAACACCTGTATTCTCTACCATCACTAAAAATGACTCAGTAAAAATGACTCATCTATAAGACTTATAGATGACTATAAGGTGTCATCTATAAGTACACCTGAAGTATGTATTATGGTAACCTCTAGGGAACAAATAGCAAAAATTTAATGAATGAAAGGAGGCAAAACTATATCAAATTTTTAAATAAAATCAAAGTTCATTATTTAATGATCTGTTAGCCAGAAGCTGTTTGATTGGTCTTCTTTAGCTTTACAAATACATTCTTTCTTACATAAAGTCTTCTAAATACTAGACAACCATTTGATAGATATATAATCCATATAATAGTGTAAGGATTGCAGATTCAGTTTTGATAAAGAGATATGGACTAGGAAATCTGCTGAGTATTTTCTTTTGTGTTTATACAATTCTGTGTCTTTTGGGGGCAGATCAGAATACCACGACATTTATCAAAGTGCAAATTACAGTTTTAGTGCCACCTCAGCTAATGAGTGGCTGACCATTTTCTACAGCAGGGGAAGGAACAATTCTGTGTCTATAGTTCTGCCCTGTAATCTGTGTTTCACAGCTCTGTTTTCTGTTGTACATTGATCTGCTGCATTTTTGATAATTTCACTGTATATGCAATGTCAGTTCTGCCAGGTACCTCCAATGCTGGCCTCCTACTGTATATCATACTGTGAACGGAACAAGGATGTTACTCTTGGCATCAGGCTGAGGCACACATTTTGGGATAAAGAAGCTCAAAGACCAGTCAGGCAGTCAAAACAGAGGCAGAAACAAACAAATGTAGCAGTCCACATTTAGTTTCCTGGCACGTTATTTATTTTGTTAATCACTGCTGATAGTAAAATCCTTTCCAAGAAGTCCTTCAAATTTGCTATTATTTCACTTTGAAGCTGAGGTTCATTAGGGTCTATTTTGTTATTAGCATTGAGGTTCCTCAGTAAAGCTCCAGGCTCCAAGTTGGGCACAAGCAGTTTAATAAGATTCAGATGGTATACAAGCTATCAGAGAGGTATAACATTCTTCAGACTTGCAATAACAGCTCCTGTTCCTGGCAGACCATAATATCAGCGAGCTCCAGTTCCACTTGCTGTTTACTGTAGATAGTTCTGATTCACAGCGAAATTGAAATTACACAGGAAATCAAAATATTCAAACTTAAAGGCATGCGACAGAGAGGCTCTTTTACTCTTCCAAGACTGTTTTATAATTCGGGGGAATGAAGGCATTTTTCAGTGTTTAGCACACTAAAAGTCTCACAGGGAAAAAATACGTGCTAGGAAAAAAACCACCAATATAAAAATATTCTAATCCTCACTCAAAGAATTGCAGTGTGCACAGTTCAAAGACACGTGATTGTAGAGATTTACATTTCCTGTTGTTTAAAACATTGTTCCTGGTGTTTAATGTAGAAAAGAATGAGGCAGGAAGAGAAGAGCAGTACTGGATAGAAACACCTGCAAGTATATTTAGCTCATCAATATCTCCTTATTTAAGCTCTGATTGGAATTTTTGCATAGAAATGAGGTTAAATCCCTAAGTAGTTGCTAATCCCCCACTTAGAGCTGTAAATTTCCATGCTGAACAGTATCCATGCAGCTGAAGAGTGTCAGTCTTTGCATATGTGTCTGCATGTATGTATGTATATATGTATGTGATAGACCTGTGTCTGTTTTACTTGCAGAATGCAAAATTCAAAAAGGAAAATAGCTTAATATTAATATTCATAGCCTTCTTTATTTTGTTGTCCATAGAGGATCTGATACTTTTGGCTGCAATGCTGGTAATGAATTTACTAGCTGGAAATGAGCCAGCTTCACCATCTATTTATCTCCCATTTAATTTGCTTGTGTTATTGGCAAATTGCACCAATGTACCAACATCCCTTTCATTCTAAGGGAAATGGAAAACATAAAAAATGTTCAATATTTTTTGTGTGAAACGTAGATACCAGTGAGAGTGATAAATGCTTCAGAAAAAAAGAAAAAATAATTTAAACTGGCAGAAATTATGTGTTCTTTGATATTCTTTCAGCTGTATTTTTAGACTGCTGTGACTATAACGAAATAATATTCCGATGCATATATATATATGTGTGTGTGTGTGTGTTTGTGTGTGTGTGTGTGTGTATTTGTGACATCAGACACACACCTCCCCTTCTCTCCCCCCCAAAAAAGCACACTGTCCCTAGACATAGTAAAGGAACCATGTTCTCATTTTGAAGCTCATCTCAAACTCAAAAATTAATTCTACAACTCATATTCATAATTACCCTTATCAAGTTTTTTTAATAATGAGTTTAAATTCCACAGAAACCTGGCTTCTTTTCCTCTTTCTGTCTCCACGCAGAAAAGCTGTTGAATAAGCACAATATATTTCTTATCTTTCAGGAACTCAGGCTAGTTCACAGCGTAAGCAGCTAAGCTGAAAGATTTAATTCATCTTGTTCATTAAAATTCAAATAATTATAAAGTCAGAGATGTTAACTTTTCAGTTATTACAATACAGCTGGCAAACAGAGACTGTTGCACCAACTGGGAGACTTAAAACCTCATCTTTGGTGGCCAGGTAATTTTATTTAACAATTTAGCAGGAATTTAAATCAATACTTCTGAGAAATCTCCTTTATGAAATTATTATTATGATTAATTGATTTAAATGTGCCTTTAAATATCTCATGATATTTCACATGACATACATGTAGGGATTATTTCAAGTGCCTGTGGGTGTGCTCCTTTCTGTCTTTAAGTACTGGATACAGTTCAGTGTGAAGATGAATAACCCACGACCCCTTTAATCTCCGATTCTTCAATTTTAATGGGAAATTGCATTTAAGTATACAAGATGGGTGGGACTGCTTGAAACATTGTGCTCAGGAGACAGGGTAGATCTGGGTTTATAACCTTTGCTGAGGCATTTTGGATTCCTTTTTCAAACTTACTCTTCTCTGTAACCTCCCTGTGAGATATTTTCTTTCATTAGCTGCATTTGCCTTCTTAGCTCAAAATTTAGAATACTTCCAAGAATAACCACCAAAATGTCAAGTGTATGGTTTGCTACAAGGCTGTAGCATTGCCACACCTAAAGATGAAATATTTCCACCAAGGCATTTACTCCATGGTGTATTTCCACCTGCTGATGCTACTGGTCAGAAATGCTCTGAATGGATACAGATTTATCAGTTGTAAAATTAATTTCTGTCCTTAGGGCAAGTCACATGAACTTCAGCAGTGGTGGTGTTCATTTACTGCTGAAATTGTACTTTCTCCTCAGTTACATGCCAGAATATGGGCTCAAGTCCTATTAGACTTGAAGAATTGTGAGTGAGACAAAGGGAAGGTATTCACAGCACAGCCTGGCCCCATTTATCAGCTGGATTTCAATGTTAAACTTTCTTTAAAAAGTTTAAAATGGTGCCACAATTATACCCTAAAGGTGTCCCATTGTATCCAGCATGTTTGTGGATGCAATTGTCTGGGTGGTGAGGATAAGGCTGTTTGGACAAAGAAGAGGAGGTTATCTGGCAAGCTGATGCCTTTTTTGTGTGACTGGAGATACTGGAGATGCTTCTAGGGCAAAGGGATATTCTCTGAATCTAACCTGCAGAGACATGAGGAACTGCTGGGTGCTTGGAGAGCTGAAGATGCTTACTCTCATTGCAAGCAGTAACTCCTGGCAATGTGTGCAAGGACAGTAAGAGAAGAATTTGTGGGCAACGAGATAGGAAATTCCTAGCACCATCTTCACACCCCCTTGTAAACGAACAGCACTTTCCAGCCTTTTATATGGAGTGATTAGAAAGAGTTAAATGAGTGTGATTGCTATGGAAATTTCATGGGCATTAATGTTTTCTACTCCTTCTGTATTGAATGCCCTTGTGACAGAAGAGAAAGAACAAACATCAAAAGTACCTTTTAACTTTGCAATTCTTTCTAAATTTCTTTAAACTTATAAGCTATATTGCTGGCTTTCAAACTTCAAAGCATGCAGGAAGATCAGGGTCACTCAGAAAATTATTTCTCACAGTTTAATAAAATATGCATGGGAATTGTATGACCTGCCAGAGAAATTATTTATGTGTTAATGTAATGTTGTAACATTAATTACACACTTTAATTTCTTCCTTAGTAGCTTCTATACCAGTAACAAGAGTAGTGGTTCTAAATTGGGATTAAAACATATGATGTATCACTAAAGCCTAAATAATTTCCACACTCAATTGCTTTTTTGCTTGCACAAGATAACAATCTTTTTTTTTTTTTTCTTACTATCATTGTTAGTATTTGGGCAAAAGGAAGCAACTGAGTTCTTTTAGCTTTTACTCAGAGTACTCATGATGGATGATTTTCAGACTCACTCTTCCAGTGTTGTAGTCTGCACATATCATGTTTATTAATAGTTGCAGAAATACCTATTGCGTGGTTTTTTAAAATGAATTAAACAGCTTTTATTTATGGTTACTATTTTAAAGTACTTAATCCCATAAAATTGGTTCCTTTGAATTTCTTTCCTTAGGGAATTTCCTACCTCTTTTTCTATGGTATACATGTGTTTAAAATCAGTCACATGCTTGCACAAGGAGATATATGTTGAGAAGAGTCTTATCTTCTGATTTACTACTCATATAAAGTTCTTAACAGATACAGAAAAGTTCTGTTTCACTTATTTAAACAATGTCCTTTAGCAACTCTACAGTTCAATTCTAAATTGTCTGAAGACAATGAGAAAAAAAAAGAAAATGGGTTCTTCTCTGAACTACCATGCAAACTTTCTGTACAGTCTTTGCAGGTAATCTTGTACAATCCTCTTAATTGGAAGTCTGAGGCCCCTAACGGCATTAAAATGGCTTGAAATCATTCAAGGGAAAGTGCTAATCTATAAATATTCTTATTAAATGTATTTGCTTTTATCTGTGTTCATTGTTTTAACTTCTAACATTTCCTTCATTAATTTTATGTTCTTGTACTATGGCCCAAGGTAAATTAAGAAGTAGAGTAAATAAGAGAACCCATTTGGCATTACTGGTACTATTCATTATGTTATATATGTCTGTATTACTTTTCTTAAAGAAATGCTCCTTATCTCTTTGATCTTCTGAAGTGTGTATCTGTCTAGTATTTAAAAGATTTTCTTAGTGACAGTGGTTCTGGGATTAGTATTTTTTATAAAATTATTGATTTTTCAGCTGTCAATGTCCAATTTTTCCCTGCTGTACTTTTTGTACTCTCACAGAATAACCTAAACCCATAGATCACTAATGCCTATTATGTTTTCTCTAGCTAACATGGCTCCTTTCTTGTATTT
The DNA here is from genome assembly GCF_031753505.1 of Anomalospiza imberbis. NCBI lineage: Eukaryota > Metazoa > Chordata > Aves > Passeriformes > Viduidae > Anomalospiza > Anomalospiza imberbis. The sequence goes on from NC_089681.1 coordinate 129,264,216, forward strand.
TTTCCTGGCATCAATGCTATATGGAAGAGGTTCTCCACTTGCTCCACATTCAGTCAGTCTGCACCCAGTCTTGGTGGCACTCAGTGACATCATAATGCCACATGAGGCTCTTTTGTCATGAACGTGCAGAACTTGGATCTCAATTTGATTTCACAAACCTCCCACTAAATTTTGGCATTTATGCATTAGGTTTTGGGCTGTGCCAGATTTCACTCAGTGTGATACTAAGCACTGATACATTCAAAATTAGTACGTATTGCTCAACTTTTGAGTCACACAGAGCTGTGCCATTGTTCAGGCTTCAGACACAGATTGGGACCTGAAGGGCATCATCAAGTATGTCAACACCCACATAAGAAAGGCGTCTTTGTTCCATGTAACATCCTTCTTTTAGAGAATGAATTGAGAAAACTATGTCCAAAAAACAAATTCCGGAAGTCCAGTTGGTATAAAGTGCATTGTGATTGTCACAAAAGTCATGGACAAGCCAAAAGGGGACGCAAATGACACATGTAACAGAAAGTAACATTTATCTTGAGCTTTTCAAATATGAAATATTTTGACATTAGGAATAGGGTTAAAATATACGTTTTCTCACATGTTGTCACTCTGGAATCTGTGGGAGAAAAGCTGGAATTATGAAAATACCACAAGTATTTTTGGGGTACTTCTGGTTTAAAGGAAATCAGGAGATATTGAAAGCCATACAAAGACATTTTTCCCTGACATTTCCTACCATGAGCATTCTGAGACATTTTAGATAAATTTCCAGAAGCTCTGGGGGAATGTTCATGTTTTGCAGTTCTCCTTCAAAATGTGTTGAATGGTCAAACTTTTTTGCAATTCACTTGAAACGGCTAAAATGTTTCCTTTCCATTCATCTTCAATGATATTATGTGTATTTCTCATTTATTCATGTCCCATTCATAAATATAGATTGAGATTCTTTATATTACAGTCCATTGAATAAGTGATAGAATGTTACTTCTGTCTAAAAGATTTTTTAACACTTGGGTTTAGGATTAGCAGAGTGGAGCCTGGACCTATAAACCTAAAGAACCCAATGAAGAGCCCAGAGAGGCAGGAGGTGAATGTCAGGGATTGTGAGAAGACAAGTTAATTTACTAATTTTTCTAGTTAAAAATTTGCTCATTCTAATAGACCTAACTCTCACCATGAGTTTGCAACACACAATCGTTCCTCCTCTCTCTCCTCCATATTTGCTGACTCCAGCACGGTCCCCTCCTGTCCCACTGCCACCCTACAACTGCACGTTGACTCTGTACCTTCACAACTCTCCAGTGGCTTCCTGCCTCTGCTCTGTGCCACTCTGACTGCTCTCAGAGGTTCATTGGCTTGACTCACATTGACATCACAACTACAGCAGAGATTTCCCAAGAGGAATGAATGCTGCTCTTCTCATAGGTGAGTGTTTTCCTCTTGGCATCCTGTCCTGGTATGGCTTTGCTAGAGGTGTTTAGGCTGGAACTGGACTGTTAAGCATGGCCTAATGCTGGCATGGTGGAAAACATGAGGAACAAAAACCCATGAGAGGTGTGCTGCATCCACAGAGACCATGAGCATCACACAAACCCAGGTGTAAGTTTTAACCCTTTTCAAGTTCCTTCACAGTTCATATTCCCTGGTTCATGTCCCAGATAATATCCTTCAGCAGGCACTTGTCTGGGTATATTATGGATGACTGGCAGATCAGGGCAGCATCAAGCTTTTATTCATTAATAATTCTTCTTATCAGCCCTTCTAATCTTCAGAATATTTCAAAATTTCATGTTTGTTTGTTTGTTTCAGATAGCACTGATGTCCACACATGCTATAATCTTGCTTCCTTCCAAGCATGTTAGACCCTTCCAGTGGCCAGACACATTTTAACAAAAAATTTTACCTAGATGGCCTAAGCAGTGGCATATTTCCTGTTAGTCTACTCTGCTTTCAACTGGGAATAAAAACCAAATTGGTACTGTTTTTCTGCTCCATCAGATTTCCTGATGAAATCAGTTCATTCATTGAGAAGACTGTCAGGCTGTATTTATATACAACACATTTCTTTCCTATTCTTCATTATACATATATAATTATTTTTACATTGCATTCCCAGAGGTGAGTGACAGCATACAGACACCAGAAATGCTATTCTGCCTCCAGCAAATGCTCTGAGAAGTGTATGGTATTAAGTAAGGACCCTGTTTCCTTGGTTACATTTAGCAAATTTGCATGCCAGCATGGTGCTATTCATCATGAGAGACATCACAGACCTGTCCATGGAGAGAGGCTTTTGGAAGTGAATAACCTTTGCATTCTTAGCTTCTGCTTTGAATACATGGATGAGGGAAAAATAGTTGTCAGCATAGCAGGGGATAGACAGGCTGAGAAGCGGAGCCCTGGAAGCCTTTGGGAATGAAATCAAGTCCTTTAAAAGACTGGGCAGAGAATCTGTGGGTGCAGAAGTTCTTAAGTTTGACTTTAGTGCTGCTTATGAATGACCACAAGATAATTAGCAGCTCTTGCTCAGAACTTGTGCCCTGCCTGCTGTCTCTGGTTATGCTCTGTTATGGGGAGGGGCAGGACTCTGCTGTTGCCACTCAGTGAATTAAAGCTCTGTTGACTTTCAAACTGGACAAGGGCAAAGAGGATATTGCATTGCCTGGAAATGGATGAGGATCCAGGGAAAAAGTGCTGAGTGGCAGTAAATATAGCACATAGCTGTGTTTTCAAACCAGGTGAAATATAAGTGCAGTTTCCAGTAACACATTAGAAATGGATTGAACAGTAAGTCATTGATCCAAACATAGGCAACTGAAGACAACTTAGGATGCAAGTTTATTAAACTGATGCACCAGCTATTTTCCTAGTTGCTCCAGGGCATGAGTTCACTGAGTTTCTGCCAGGGTGGTATCATAAAGAGACCTATGTGCACTGCCCCTCTCCATCTCCAGATTCTGGATGGTGCACTGAACTCCAGTTTGGGCAGCAACCTCAAGTGTGTTGAGCTAAATGGCTCTGTAAAGTGCTTTAATGGGAGTGCTACACTTTGAAATCTAACGCCCTAACTGTGCCTTTGTGGCGCGAGGAAGAGGATGGGATGAGCTGAGGTCTATACAGGCCTAGCTGGAAGAATGCCTTCCTCATTCTCCAAAGCAACCTCCTCCAGTCAGCACTCTCTGTGAAGGAAGAAAGAGGTCACTCCTAGACACAAATAATAAAACTACCAGAGGAAGGGTAAAGGAAAGCCAACTCCCTTTTGCTCCAAGCAGGGTAGCAGGAAGTATGCATTTTTACCTATCTCCTCTGTGAAGGGCTCTCCTGCCCCTTGGTCTTCACCTGACTCAGCCTGATAAAATCTTGGCACTTAATGAAATGGGAAGAGGGGTTTTGAGATAAGCTCTTTCAGAATGGTTTTAATCTGAAATGAGTGAAATTATTTTTTATTTTTTTTTTACAAAAGAGATTCTTATCAGTGTAGAAATTAATTACCTTTCCTAAAGTTTTGCTATTTTTCCTCACACTGCAAATTAAGATGTGGGGAGATTTCTTGTCAATGTATAAAGTGCCAATGTTGTCTGGACAGGGTTTTCTTTTTTTGGAATGTCCTTCAAACTGTCACTAAGGACATCAAACATTAAGTTGATGTATCTAATTTAAATTGCAAAGAAACTAATTTTAAGGCATAGACACTGCTTTCAATCCTGGCATTTGGCTGATCTGTGGAGTTACATTGGCAGGTGGCTTGAAGGAGCACTGCTTCAAGGAGCACTAGCTGTAGGCATCAGGGCATCCAGCTGTGAAAACAGATCTGCATTGTTCAGTATGGATAACTGGGATTCAGGGAAGACTCTTTATCTTGAAGAATCCCAAAGCGATTAAGGGCTGGTGAGGAGCACAGCCAGGTGTACTGCAACCAAGACACCAACACCATTTCTGTCTCTGCTGAGTGCTCATCCCTCATTCTGGCTTTGTCCCTCATTGAGTACTAGATGTCTTGTTTCCCTAGCTGTACTTTCTTCCTTATTACATGTCTTTTATTTCCCACATTAGTCAGACCAAGAACCAAGATCCTAAATCCCAGCTCTGTACAAATTTGCAGGGGTCAGAGCCAGCCTCAGAGCTAAGCCTTAATGGCTTGCAATAATCACCAGCCTGAAATCATAAGAGATGCCTTCAGAATCTGGTGCGACAGACTTCAAAATAAATTTTTAAAAATGTGATCTTTTTATTTGATGCTTATATTTTGTTCTGAGTTTCAAGATCTTCTTTGTGAACTTGGGAGCTTTTTTTCATTATAAATGAAAGTGGAAATTGTCATGTAATCTCCAGATGCCAGAAGAGAATGTTGTGTCTGCTATCAGGAGATTCTCCATAATCAAGAGAGTGGGCAGGTGGATACATGGGCCTATGAAATTATTCGAATAATAACAACAGAGTTTAAAGGCTTCTGGCAGACCCCCTGTGTAATCCCTGAAGAAATTACAGGTATATATACTCTGATTTAGAGTATCTCTGTTCTTTCCATATTTGATAAATAAAAATTGGGCATAGTAATAAATTCCATGCCAAGGAAATGAAATAAGCTTGGCCTTTTGAGTTCAAGCCCTGTGCTTCCTGGGACAAGGCAAGAAGATAAAAATGAAAACTTGAGGGATTCCAGCACATGTCCTGAACTGAAACAGCTGTTTGTTGGGTTTGTTGTTCAAAATTCTACATCAATACATACATTAATATTCATTCTCACCATCTGGACTTGAGAGCTGTTTAAAGTTCTTGGCTTAATCCAGCTATACGGAATTACATGCAGAAAGCATGGGTCAATATCTTTCACCTTTCTTTTTTCTGGCCCAACATGGATCTTTAGTTCCTGGCTGACAGCTGTGCTGTGAAGCCATGTGTTCAGCTGAGCAGGTACCTCATACTTTAGATTGGTGCTCTGCACTCTGTCCCCTCCACGTGCAACAGCCCTGGGGTCTTAGCAGTGGAATTGGTCCCCTCAGAGCTGCATGGAAGAGAGGAGGAGGAAAATAAAAGGCTTGTGTAAAAATGGGGAAGGGGGATAAAGGTTTGTGAGTGTGTAACATGACAACTCATGCACCTCTGAGAATATGAACTATAATTGGTAAGGAACGGTTTTGACAGTCAGTGGGAAGTACTGACAGTAAAAAGAGAAAAAAAAATTATTAACATTATTCATTAACATGTTTGGAAGATGAGCTCTGGAGGCAGAAATCAGAATATAATGAAGTTTTAGTTTATGAACCAGGTCAGAACACATAATTCAATTCAAGGAAATTCAGCTTAATCTGTCAAGCAACCTAGTGACAGTGATTGTGGAAATAAGTTTTTTTTCCTGATCTTTTCAACTTCAAGGCATTAGAAACTTACCAGTGAAAATCATGTAACATATTGGTGGGTGGTGTTTCTTTTCCAATTGCCTACAACTTCTTGGGTGCATGGGAGTGCAACTTTGGCATGTTATGTGAGTACAGGGTGCATTTCAGTCCCATTTAAGAAATATATTTTCATGTGCCATTTAATATACCTTTAAAAATACATCGGGAAGCATATGTATATTTGGCAGAATTTAATATTAATAAATAAAGTATGCCCAGGTTAGCTCTTCTCCTTTTTCCCATAGTGGCAGCAGAGACCTTTTTTTTCTTCTTAACCTTGCAAGTCATCCAAGTCTGGAATGTAAAGAGATTAAAACAAGTTTAATGACTGAAAGTCCTCTGTGTATATTTATCTGTATTTTTAAAGTCATGCTGACTTCTCTGAGTAACAGAAAATTGAAAAATGGGAGTATATCATAGGGATGTAATTCTCCATGCTGTCCATAAATCTAAAATTTTATAATAAACATCTACTTTTGGGTCCAAGCACAGAGGAGTATGAGCTACAGGACTTTTGATATGACCTGGTATGGCCATTCCTGGGTGATAGTAAGGTACATATAAAATAAGTGGGGGAAAGGCAAAATAAAAAATTATAATATATATAGCTCATCCCATACTCACATAAAACAATCCTGTAATGAAGGAGCCTTTGCCAGCAGTGAGAAAGACCCTAACAATGCAGAAAGTGTGTATCTGTGAATGCATATCTTTTCTCATGGGAAAGGCAAGTGCCTAATTAGAGCAAAATCTATTTTAGAGCCTCTTAGAACCCAGTTTTTCATACTTGATTTAAGGCTTTAACCTTAAATCAATCAAGTTAATAAAAAGTAAGTACTCTGAGATATCAAGAAGTCAGGTAAATCTCCAATGGCTTAATTTTTCTTCAGTTTACTGAGGGTGGACTACGATCTAGCCCACTGAAAAGTGACTTTTTGGTGGAGGGAAACCTGAGAAACAAACAGGTGCTCTGGGATGAAGGCAGGGCCCTCTGCCATTGTCAACCATCTTGATTTAACTTTGGATTAAATAGAAAAAGATGGAGAAAAATGCCTTTTTGTGTGAAGAAGATTAAAAAAAACAGCAGTCTGTTAATTGCATGCAATCCAGATGGAGTGATTAATATCTAATACAAGGGTTTTTTTCTGGGTAAGAGTTTGAGCACTTAAACCAGAAGTGCACATTTTTTTCTTGTTAAATTCTCAAAATTCAACACCTTTGTTTTACTTCAAGAAACATGAGTATTTATGTTTCCCATTAAAAAAAACTGTTTGGGCTCCCATAAGTTTGAGAAAATGTGTTTCCCTTGGTTTCCATTAACTAAGTTGATGTAACAGTCCTGTTCTCTGCCTCTGTGTTTTGCCAGTTTTCAGGCAGGCAGTAGCAAATCCCATTTCTAATCAGGTCTCTGAGAGAGCAAATTTCTTTGCTTGGTTTATGATTAGGCCGAGGTGCCCACCTAAAAGCCTGACTCACTTTGTTGGATCATATTTTGCAAGGTGCTTTTGTTTCTAGCAGTTTCTTATAGGTTTCCTGGGAAACAGGAGGCAGTCAAGTTTGGGATGATGTTGATGAGAGGAAATGTTCTGGATTAACATGGCAGGTGTCAAATTCAAGACTATTTTGAGGGAATATGAAGTTAATGCAACTAAAACAAAAAAAAATTTCGATTTTTTTTTTCTCAATTTTTCTTATAGCTTCACTACATTTTATTCATGAAATTTTCTTTGTATCATCAACAGAATTTGAGGGAGAGCTGAGAATTACCTACAATATTAAGAAAAACAGCCTTAACATTTCCAGTTCAATGTCAGGGAAAGCATTGCAATGGAAACTAGCAACAATGAAAGATCAGTCTAACAATATTATAGGGCAATCAAATGGTTGATTCTAAAAACAGAAAGGAAAACACTGTGGTTTTGCTTCAAGATAAGTATTTCTGCTTTATGCATGCTATAAAAATGTATCCCCTTCTGGACAAAGTAACCAGATCTAAAGAAAAAAACAAATCTTGCCCTTTTTTTGCACTCCTTAAATCTTTCTTTTTTTTTTTAATGACCTCTGCGCCGCAACTTTAGCCTCCAGGCAGTAATTAACCACTCTTCAAGTCCTCACAAGTAAGCCAGAAATTAATTACACTTAAAAAAAATAATTCGTAGCATTAATATATTTTAAAGCAAAGTAATCAGACTTATACCACTACACTCTTATGTCTCTCAAGTACAAATATTATGAAATTTTCACTAGCTTTCAATGTCCTGCATAACAATTGAGGCTGGAAAAACTGCAAAGCCTGTACCACCAAAGAAAGTCTGAAATAAGCAGAACTATCCTTGAACACACCTTCAAATAGTTTACATTTGTTATCCACAAAATGCGATACATGCTTCATGCAACTTTTTTCTCCAGGGTCTTGAATAGAATGATGGGAAAATATGCAAGTAAGATTAAGGATCCTGCATTGCATTTGTTCATATCTTGGCACATTTAGAGGTGGAGAAAATATGATGGATGCCATCAACCAATTTTCCCTCAGGTTTTTAGTTTACCAGCAGAATGTCTACATGCAGAGCTTGATTCTTTCACTTAGGCTGGTACCAGTTGGGAGAAAATCTATTCAAGTCAACAAAACCTCCCTCAGGCACACGATGCTTACAGAAGGGAAGGCTGCACATCCTATCAGGTTACAGCTACAAACCTTCCAGTAAGTTTGTAGTAAATCTCCTGTGATATGACCTGAGATATGTAGGAAGTGTTGAGATATGATTTGCTTTGTTTATGAAATACATGGCACTATATTTGTTATGTTTGCTTTATGTCAGCTTGAATAGTCACAGTTTTTATCAGAAGTTTTTCTTTGGCATCATCTTTTCCAAATGACTTGGATTTGCATGACCAGTATTGGCAAATTAGAATAAACTGCCCAACTTAGCAATTTTCATCAGTTTTATGATCATTTCACACTGAAGTGTAACGTATCTTATTATTTAAATCTGTGCTAAATTTGCTGGAGTAAGATTCATTTGATATGAATGCTGATATTTAACTGTTCCATTTTTATATCAAGGAAAAATAGATTTTTAATTAGGAATTATGGAGCAGTGTGATTAGAATGTTTTGTATACTTTTAAGCACATGTTTTGGGGTCTGAGAATAAGGACCATCTTTGAATTTGTTATGCCCAAGTTCATTAAACCAGTAGAAAATAGATTAACAAGAGTAAACCTTTTAATCTACTGAAAATTCAGTATGTACTCAATACTGGGAAGAGAACCCAAAATCTGAGATAGACCAATGACAAACCGACTGTGAAGATCAAAGAAAGAAGATAAAAGTAATTTTTATGGGCATCACTACCTAACATTACAGTCAACTTTTTAAACTATATTATGTCTATCTCAGCTGGAAGTATTTCTGGGTGAAATTTTGAGGAAATTCTTCTACCTTAATTTTTGGAGTAATTATATGAACCACAAAAAAAATTACCTCGATTTCCATCAAAATAACTAAAACCAGACTTTTGACTGCTTAGTCAATCTAAGTTGAGATGGGGCATTAAGAAGCATTTGATGGAGACATTCAGGCAGAGTGATCCAGGACCAGCTTTGCAATCTGCATGTATGTATATGCTCCACCTTGTATGGCACCCATGCGTCCCCAGTGCAGGCATAAGTTTATTTCTTCCATGTCACACCATATCAGAATTTTTTTGGGAAAAAAAACAAAAACAGTTGTTACAAGTCTTCTGGACAAGTGAAGGGCCATATTGTCCTCAATTTGTAAGAAATTGCTGAAGAACAGATGTGACACTCCAGGTTTCTGTAAGATAGCTTGGAAGCCTTAGGCATTCTGCAAGACTATCGCATCGCAACACAAACCCTACCCTACTTCTTTTGCCATACTGTTCTTATTTTTGGTTGGGTTTAGATAACAAAAAAATATAGGTCTTAGGCATTATACCTGAAGGTGCAAAAGCACAAGGGTATTGTGTTGGCTATTCTGTGTCACAGAAATTCTGCAATGTTTAAAAAGAAACAGGTGGGAGATAAAGAAGAGGACTAAAATGTAAAATGGAATGGTATCTTATTTTCTTATTCTCCCTTCACACAACTCTTTCTGCTCTCCCTTTTACTCTTTTTTTCCCCATTTAATTTTTTTAAAAAATTTTCTTCCTGAGTTTCCTTTTCCATCTCTTTTCCTCTCTTCTCACCCTTGGAAGCTTGACACTGGACTTGTGAGGAAGGCTGCCATCAGCAGCTATGGAAGCTGCCTCAGGGAACCAGCTTCATCACTCTTGCAGGGCTGGCAGTGTCAGGAAATCCAGTACCAGGAGCAGCAGGAGAACCAACCAAACCAATGAATGTGTTTCATGAGCTGAGCTAATGGTTCCTCTGAGATACAATCAGAACCCATGGAGGGGATACAGAGATCTCAAACTGTTGTTGCACACCTCTGTACCTGTTTCACCTGGTGTGAAGGCTGGATCAGAAGCAAGACATGATGAATCCATCAGGGTGATGAAGCAGTCTGCATTTAAGCCAGAGTGACTGTACTTAGTTTGAACCTTCTTAGTACATGATTTCGGGGTCATTTGTACCTTTCTGTTGTCTGGGTTAGCACAACAGCCCAAATGTTTGACATCTGAATAAAGCATCTCTGAAAAAAAAAAGGTTTTTTAAACAAAACTTTACTTCTGTGCACAGCAAAAGGATAACACAATAGCATATTTCTTCCCCTTGGGCTTGCTTCCACTTCTGGGTATGGCAAGAAGCCTTCTCTTTTTTGCTGGGCTCCTCCATGTGCGTGCTGAAAACACGTGTTCTCAGTTCCCGCATATCTCTAAGCATTTCTCTTTGTTCTTCAGCACTGTCTGGGAAACATAAATCTTACTGGATTTCCATCAGGCAGATGTGGTCTCCAGTTATTGGCTGCTCATATTGTTCCCCCCAAAGCTTCCTTTATAACCTTATCTTTGGCATTGTCTCATTTCCTGCTTGTTTCCCACCAGGACTTGCCTTTGATTTAGCAGGTGAACTTGGGGGCAGATCCGGTTTAAAATGTATAGACGGGTACCTTATTCCTCACCACAGCCTCAGGAGGGGTGTTCATGTACTCCCTATACTACTCAGAGAGGCTTTAGAAACTAATTGTAGCTCCTCCTTGACCAGTTTGGCTGCCCTCATGCCTGTAGCTGTCTTCCAGCTCTGAAGGTCAAGGATAGCTCTGAGAAAAACAAACAAAGGGAATGTTTTGTTGGCTTGTAGTTTAAAATAATTGCTTTGCTTAGACCTTGTAACAACCTCTATCATTAACTTATGGGAGTGGGCTTTTTTCATTAAATTCAAACATGTGCTCACACACTGCCTGGGAAATTCATGACAACCCACTGAGATGGTATGACCTTGTTCTGAGACGAATAATTTTTCAACAGAAATTACAGTGGCACTGAGTGAGCTGTGCTGAGGTCACACACATGGTGTTACTCATCATGATAACAGCATCAAAATCCTTATCGTTACATCTTTGTGTTCATAAATATTTTAGCAATGATTTGAGGCATTTTGCACTCAGTTTTTCCACACATTCAGAAACAAAGATTGCTAGTAACAAGCCAGTGAAGCAAAGGGCATTGAAGCTGCCATTCCCCATCTGGTATATGCAGTTCTTGATTTTGTCCAGTTCCCTGAGTGTCCCAAGAAATGGGACTTAAGACTTCTATGTTAAAGTCACTGTGAGATTGGGCTCAAGTGGGCTCCTTTGGAGACAAAGATCTATCACACAGCATTCATAAACTACTTAAAAATACACTTCATAAACCTTTCTATATAAGAAGGCCCTAATTATAACCTGCTTACCTTAGAGCAGGGGTGATGAGAAAAGCCAAAAAGACATCAGAAAATATCTTTTGACTTTCTGTTAGGGAGGGGAGAAATCAAGAACAACACATCAAGAGCAAGAGCATGCCAACATGCAAGAATAGGATGTGGGGAAAATGTTACTTGACTAAGATCATCTAGTAACCTTTGTGTGCTAGCTTTATTTCTAATTTGTCAAGCAAGAAGTTGAAGCTTTTCTACTTTCAACTACTGTTCTAGTTTTCGCTAGGATAAAGTTAATTTTCTTCCTAGTTGCTGGTATAATGCTATGGTTTAAATTTAGTATGAGAATGATGTTGATAACACATTGATGATTCAGTTGTCACCGAGCAGTTTTTACACTTAGTCATGGACTTTGCAGCTTCCCTCACTATCACACCAGGTAGTAGACTGGGGAGCACAAGAAATTGGAAGGAGACACAACCAGGCCAGCTGATCCAAACTGGCCAATGGGATTTTCCGTGTTATATGGCATCATGCCAAACATACAAACTAGGGGCAAAGTGGTAAGAGGCTGATGCTCAGGAACTGCTGGGTATCAATTGCTGGGTGGTGAGCAATCACTTGTTTACTACATTCTAATTCTATTATTGTTATTATCTCATAACAGTTCTATCAAACTGTCTTTATCTCAACACAAAAATTTTACTCTTTTTCCCCCAATTCTGTACCCCAACCCACTGGGAGCAGGGGAAAACGAGTGAGTGACTGTGTGGTCTTTAGCTACCTGCTGTGATAGGCTTACCAAGAAAGTTGCTTGCCTAAAAACAAACAGAGAAACAAACACAACCTGAGATTTCTTCTCAGCTCTAGTCATCTTCATTTTCTTGTTCATTTTCACAGCAAAACACTCATGATTGTTGGTAGATATTTCATTTGGCAGTAAATTTAATATTTGCATGGTCACAAGTCACATCCAGTCACATTAAGCATTATGTGATACACCACATGTCTGTAGAGCTGACAATTAAACAGAGACGGAAAAAGGGTGGCATACAAGTGAGCTAGGATAAGACTGCAGCAAGGAGCTTTGGTGGCACATACCTGCGGTGCTGCTGCTGTTCTTCACAGTGCCTACCCATAACAGGGCTTTACTTTACTACTCTACAGTACTGAAGTGATGACTTTTGGGGGAAGTTTTGTTAAGGATGCCAGCTTGGCGTCACTGTTCCTTACGGGAATCTCTCTTTTAAATGGCTGGTGTACAAGTCAGGAATAACTTTGGTCTTGCACCTTAAAACTGATGTGAATATACAGCAGTAATTTAACTAGAGGAGAAAAACCCAGTAGAATATAATACACCTGAGGCATTCAGTTAAAACCAATTAACAGATCTTAGCTGCCACTTTGTTGTCACATGCTTTAAATTGCTTGCCAACAATCTGCAGCCTACTTGCATGACTGCTTGTGGAACAGTTTTGAACAGAGAGAATACCCATTAAAACTCCAGCGAAAAAACCAAAGCACTCAAAACCGAGGAGCACTGAAAACCCTAAGAGCACTGAATATACCATTTGTTAGGAAACATTTGCATTTTATCTTTAAATTCTGCAGATAAAACCACTCCTCAGTTGCAGTTTGCTAAGAGCTTTGAGCTAAGAGTTTATTCTTCTTGGGTGACTGCTCAAGCACATGCTTTTCTCTGTTACAGGTTTTAGTCTTGCTAGATTTCAGTGGAGTAGCCATTAAAGATCCTCCCATTTTATTAGCAATAAAGGAATGGATTAAGTAAAATATTTCATTTTTATAGCAGAGAAATGAAATGCAGGAAAAAAGAAGGGGTGCAGAGGCTATGATCCTGATTGTGAGTTCCATAGGCTGTACTGTGGGTCTTGAATGGCACTATAAAACTCTGTAAGACTCTATTTCTTAGAGTTTTCCATATCTACAACCACGATAGCTGCTTTAATCTCTGATTAAGGAACAGGATCTACAGAGCATCCTACTCTACCAGTAGCAAAGTAGGCATATCATTCGATGACAGAAAAGCATCAGCAGCATATTTGGGTCAACTTCCCACTATTTCTTATTAAGCCTTTTATAAAATAAAGCTCAAAGACCTTATTAATATCAACAAGGTGTGTTATAGTCACTCTTAATGGCAGGGATTAACCTTGTCATGGTTTGCTGCTTTCGTTACAGTGCTAACAGTGAGTTAGGCTTATCATTCTGTTCCCTATACTGTATCTTTACTGACTGCAGCAAATAGCTGATTTGGTCTTATTCACTGAAGTGAAATGATATTTCAGGATTTTAACTTTCAGGATATTATGAATTTCTTCTGCAAAGCATGGATCTAAGCCTTGAGATACTGTGGCTAATCAATTATATTAATTTCTTGTTGAAGCAGTGAAATAAATTTTCTGACCTCATGTATTTCTCTAGTTGTGAACCAGCTAGGAGAATTGTGGGGACATAACAGACTTTTTAGTTAAAAAATGAAAGCAAAACTTGAATGTTGAGCTAATGCTGAGCTATAAATTCAGGGGAAGATTCTAATCTCATCTGAGAAAGGCACAGAAGATTTATTTCAGTATCCTTGAAATCCCTATTAGTGGTATTCAGTATCTCTGTTAGTGGACTGTGCTGTATTAAAATTGGGAGAGCACGAAAAGGACTGGAGCAGACAGTGTTTTGGAAAAGTTCTACTGTTCCAGAGAAACAAACTCACCCCAACATTTATCTACAGATTTTAATGATTGAAAGAATGCCCCTGTTTATTCCAGACATTAATAAGTTTGTCAGTATGGAGTTGGTCAGCTGAAGCACACTATAACACTTTAAAATACAGCTACAGCTTCCCAGAAAAGAGACTATGCTCCCTTAAAATTTAAGAGATTAAAGTATTTGTGTATCTGTTATTATTTTATGCTTTTCACCTGTGAATCTTTCTTCATGCCAGGGGAACATCTTGAGCCTGATTTCTGCCTCCATTAGAATAAATGGCAAGTTTTCAGAGGACAGGTGAAAAGACCTCAGAAACTCAGATAATACATGCCTTTTTTAAGTAGACTGGATAACTAGAGAGAAGAACCTGCCACAGCAGTGTATCTTAACGACTCTAATGCACATTATGTTGGAAAGTAGGACAATTAACAGTTTAACATAATGACAGAACATGCATCCCGGTCTCAAGGATGGCTCAAAAGATTCACTTCAAAGTCAGGCAGAATCCACATCTGGGAAGAGGTAATGCCTTTGTCTGCAGCTTTCCTGAAGTGAGTGTTCAAATAATTTTTTTTTCTTAACAGCTGGGAAAAACCTCAGGAGACTTGCTGCGTTTGAACCAAATCTCAAGGTGAACTGTTTCAATGCAGCTAGTAAATGCTGCCATAAATGCATGGAGGGGATTAATGTGTCTTTTTATAAAGGGGGCAGGAGAGGTAAAAAGGTGTTCCCACTGCTGGAGTTCTTCAGTGGAGTCTGCCAGAATGCCTTGAGGTGCTTAAGACCTCCAAACATGCCCACAAAGTAACCCTCCATCTTGTGGGCTCACCCCAGGATCCTTTTCTACCAGGCATGAGTACCTCTGCATTTCTATTAACTTACAAATTACTTTACTTACAAATTATTTGGGCACAGGGTTTCCAAATTGAAGCCTGAGTATCAAAGGCAGAGTTATGATTCCATATGGCGGACAAAATCCTATCTCCGTGTTCATGTGTGAGGTGTATGGAGATACAGATTGTTGCCTTTAACTCAACTTGGAAATGAAACTTGAGATCATTTTAGTAGGGAGGTAATATAAAAGGTAATCTTTATTTGAAGGCCTTCAGAAGCAGTTATGGAAAGATATCCACAGAAGCCCATCACCCCCAGGGGTGAGTATATTTTTATAGGAAATTAGGAATTTTAGGAAACTAGTGTAATTGATAAAAAGTACCAGTCAGGAGGACAACTGGTGATGCAATTTTCTCACAGGTCAAGCTCCTTCTCTGGAGTCCCCCCTTCAGCACTAGCTGTACTTTGTCCATGAAATGTATCTCAAAGAGTTGTTCTCAGCTTTTGCTTAGGAAGAACTAAGATAGGACAGGGGCCTTGTACCCCCCAGGGCTTGGAGCTCTGGGATTTGTTTTGTCTTTCTGCTTAGGGAAAGGCCATGGAAAGTACTGGGAAAACTAGCTACTAATACAATAGGTGAAAGAGTTACAAATATATATGTGAAGAATACAGAGAACATAGAGAAAACAGGCAAAACCTAAACAGCATCAGGATGACCAGCTGGAGTTCATGCGGTTCATGCTCTGAGCAGTGCAGAGGTCCACACACAGTCAGAAATGTGCTCTCAGATGAGGAGGGTATGCTCCTGGACGTTCACAGGAGCTCCAGAGAGGTGTCTCCTGTGGCTGAAGATCTGACAGCTGTGGCTGGATGAATTAATGGCTCTGGTCCTGGCCGTGCAGATGAAAGAGCTGCAGCCCAGTTGATGGAGTCTGCAGTGGTTATACTGGTTTGCCAGGAGGCTCAAAACCACTGGTACCAATTTCTGAGCATGCTCCAAGAAACATCTGGATCTTCCAGAGAACTGATTGCCTTCAAAGTTACACACTACCTTCAAGTGCTTTGTTTTGGTAATCCTAATTACATTTATCTACTGGCTATGGTTTTATATATGGTTTTATGGTTTTGTTTTGCCAGGTTTTTTTTCCTTTGCTGTTCCAATTTGAACCACTTTAGTGGAGTAAAGATGTGAAACTCAGATCTGCTTGCTCCAGCTGAGATGGAAAAACATCCAGGGAATAGAGGGTGTTTCTTGCAGTTCTTGTGCTTTCAACTCCAGCTATACCTTATTAATACTCAAAATGTTTTCATCTATGCTGGGACAAGTGCCAAAAGTTAGAGTTGGCCTAAATACAAGGAAACAGCAGATAAACTGCCTGCTCAGCTCTCTCATACATAAGCAAATTGTATCAGTGGACCTGGTCCTATTTTCTCATTTGTGGACATTTTTTTATGCAGATTCATCCTGTTTGGACACCACAGACAGGAAGAAAACCTAATGTGCCTTTGAAATTTAACACACTGCACTTCAAGAGGGATATGGAGGAACGGCTTAAATCCCTTGCAGAAACAAAGGTATTTAAAATCCTGGTCACCATGGACACAGAGAAAAGTGGCATGATTTCCCTTTTGTTTATGTTTCAGCTATGCTGTAAGTTTGGGACCATGGTGTTGAGGCAAAGAGGAACACCAGGGCAGGTAGCTGCCAGTAAACCATGACGATGGTGATCCCCATGTCTCCTCTGGAGGAAGGTCTGAGGTTGCAGGATCATTTAAGAGGGCAGTTTGAGTCCCAAGTCTGCATTCTCCCTGAAGATTCAGGTTTCTAGTTTGAAACCCCTTTCCTCTCTGAACACAAATGAGGAACTAAACTAGAAGTGAGTAATCAGAGATGTCCCCAGTGAGGACAAAGTTATTTTAATGTAGTCCAGAACACTGTGAAAAAAAATTGAAAGCATGTATGAGCTGTGTGTTGAATATATCAATAGAAATTTTAGGAGAAATTACCATTGTGTTGGGATGTAGCTGACCCAAGTAAAGGGGACTAATGGAGCAGAGAAACCAGCACATCTTGAGTAGTTGCAAAATCTTTCTGCACTGGTTTTGGATTGGCTTGGTTAAGGGGTTGCTGCTAATTGAGCTACTTTTGTTCAGCACTTCCCTTGAACAGATTTCTACATATTTTCCTCCAAAGAATTCGCATATAGATCTGCTGAAGGTGCCAGGAGAGCTATAGCCTCAGTGGCATTGTGGCAAGTGATGACCCCCAAGTCACAGATGCACTGCTGCACTGCCTTCTCTCAGTCCTGCTGCCAAGCAGCCCTGAGGGCAGAGCCTGCGATCTGCCTGAATAAAACCAAAGCACCAAAGTGTATCAGCAGCCAGGACTAACAAGGGTGAAAGGAAACCTTTTGCTTTTCCTTCATGAATAGCAGGTAGACTTAGAAAGTATCCTTCAATGCATGTCTACACCAGGACTAGCTTCCCTGGAGACCTGCAGGGAGGAGGACAGGCAAGACCTTCTCTCAGTGATTGATTAAGTTCAGGTTGGCAAGTTGGAGGGTGAGTGATGGTGCTGTCTTGTCTGGAGGGCTCGAGAGCTGGTTCCTCAGCATGGGTTCCCTGGGAGACCCAGCAGGCAGCTGGGCTGAGTCATCCCCGCTCCCACCTGGTGTGCCTGCTATCAGGCAAATCTGCATCTTTTATGGTTTCAAAGCCCAAAACTTGGCATCACAGCAAAACTAAGAGACCTGAAGTCCCAGTTCATGTTTAGCTTAGTCTACAGATGATTATAGCTCCAATTTCTGTTACTTTATTGTGCTGCTGAGCTTGCCCAGACCTGCTGACAATGAGACCAAGCAGCCAGGCATTGCTTCTGTGACCACTCTCACACTGTGGTCATGATGTTTGACATCATGCACATTCCCATTTTGTCTGTGTCCCTAACCTTTTAAAATGAGGTTAGATATTACTTCATAGAGTGAAGCTATTTCATCACAATAATGACTAAGATTTTCCTGTTTATCCTTGCCTTATTGAAAATTCTGAAGAAATCTCTACTATGACATTTTTTTACCAGGGAAGCAGTAAGTACAGCTTTATTTCTTTTTCTTCTGAGTAATTAACATGATTACATGAATACTCTTCTATGCGTATATAGTAAGTCTTATGTGCAATCCCACTTCTTACTTCTAGTAGTCAAAAATTACTATAAATTAAATAATTATGTGTGTCCCCCACATTACAGTGACTGCATCTTGAGAATTTCTCTGTGCAGCCTCAGTACTGCTGCACAGAAAGAGAAAATGAGGCACAGAGAAATCAAATGGCTTGCAGATTTAGACAGAGCCAGGCATGAATCCCAAATCTACCAAGTCCTAGTTAAATGCCTTGGCTGCAAAATAGGTCTTCTTTTATGGACATTACAGCAGTGATTTGCAGTGGAGCTTCCAGAATCTACTTATGCCATCCCATAAGATTTGAGAACCTAACTCCTTTAGTACCTTTGAAAATACATTTGAAAGTATGTTCTTATGCTTTTTTTGTAAAAATTATTGTCTTCTCTATTTCCCATTCAAGATTATACCTGTAATTAAAGGTGCATTTAAAGTGTAAAAATCTGTTTTTTTCTGACTTGCAAAAAATCTTGTAAGTTCCAACATTTTACAGTTTAGTAGACTATATTCAGCTGTCTTTCCCTGCCACCACATTGTGTAATAACTTTTGTTAAGTCCCGTATCCCATCTCATTCTTATATAAATAACAGTGTCACCTCCCCAAATGTTGTGTTGAAAAATCTATGGTGTGAGTATTTAAAGAAAGGAGTTGGGATCATTGAGAAATATGTCTATTATTTACCCTGCCAGTGTTCCAGCAGAGAGATGCTGAAAGTAACTGCTGTGCTACATAGCTGAAAGGAAATGGAGGGAACAAGTCATCCAGCAAGTCTAGATACTGCAAAAATCAGATAGGAATTGGCTGGTTTGTGTTTTCCCTTTTGGATTGAGAGCACATTATTTTCTGGGTTGCAGTAGGTGGAAGAAATGTTACTGGGGAAACACAGCAGACCCTGTAACCTCTGTGAATTTCAGGGCAAACTGCCAGGGCCCAGATCCTTCTCCCCCTCTACGCACAGTCCAAGCCAGTTTAGTAGAACCTCAGCAAATGTTACAGCCTTTCCTGCTTGCTTTGCACTGCTAATATATTTGTGCGTTGAAAAACCTTGCATCTTGAAAATATCCTTCAGGGAGGGGAGTGGGAAATCCATATTCCTCTGTTTGGCAAAATCTCTTTGATGTCTTCTCTCCTCTCCTGTCATGCTTCTGTCTGTGTGAGGATAAATGCACTGCAACTGGGAGAGTGAGATAAACAGCGTAAGGAGAAATCATTATAAACCTCATGCTTCAGCAGTGCATTCTCGGAAATGTGCCAGTCATAAAACCTGACCAGGCCTGAAAAATAAAAATCTCTCAAATAATAATACAGGATCTCCATGGACCATTTTCTTATGCCTCTTCCCCAAGCATGGAGCATTAAAAGATTGAAAACTCCTTTTTGCTTCATTCCATACAGCCTGAAAAACCACACAACATACTGCACATGCATTTGCAATAACAAAATGCGGAATAAAAGAATTTTCCTTCTTGGGACTGTCTACAAAATGAACCTTGTCCCTGCAAAATTAAATACAAATAAAAGGAATAGGGAACAACCATGGTATAAGCCTATGTATTCTTCCCACTGCTCTTCTGAACGATAAGCTGGAAAAGTGCTGTAAACAGATACCTTCTCCTGTGTTCTGTGGGCTGGTGAAGATGCATATGTACATTTATATGGAATTGAAGTGCAAGTCATATCATTTATGTGGGGAGTAAGCCTCTTACAGGCAGGCCCAAAAGCTTCCTTTCGTTTCTGAGAAAATTTCAAGTGCACAGTTGTTGCGGGTGGTTGCGTCACACAATAAATGTGAAAACAATGTAAGAAACTTTTGGCCACCCAAGACGTCACGACCATTGTTCTGCTGGGCTTCTGGCCTCATTGGAGCTGACACACAGCATAATGAGTAACAGGACTCCTCCCTGCGGTGCCCCTGTAGGCAACTTACAGGACTTGTTTGTGAATCATTCTTCCTCACTCTTATTAACAGCAACTGCTATAAAGGTTTTCTGACTGTAGTTATCTCCTGGAGGAAACCTTGCTGATGCAGGGCTGTACTCATTATGCTGTGCAGGCTGACTTCATCAAACCTCACCTTTTGCTTTGATGCATGAATCTCAAGCATGAGAGGGATGTGCTTTTTTTCCCACAGATTATTCAGTGGGCTGTTAGGGAAACCACATTTTATAAATGGGGATTGCCCTGTTAGAAAAAAAAACAATTAACACGATGAGGATTTAGGAGCATTCCCTTGCCAGCTGTCTTTAAAATAATTCCAAAGTCATAAAGTAGATGGCTCTATCATGAGCAGTCTGCCCTGGCACTCAGGCCCTGACTTATGCTGTCTTGCCTGACCGAGATTACCGCTGTGCAGGACGTGAGGTGTGCAAGGCAGAAAGCAAGACTTGCTCCAACCTGCACCCTCCTGAATGGCTCACAGCAAAGAGGAGGCTGGTGAAACCTCTCCTCCACACCTCTCCCTCCTGCCTCCTCTGGCAATGAGCCCCAGGGCTTGGGGAGCTCTCTGCCAGCTCCCCTGTCTTTCACCTGGTGGTAATTTTCACCTGGCTGCTTGAGCACTTTTTAACAGCCAGTGAAATAAAAGGATTAAAATTGATTTAATATATTGTCATATTTCTTCTAAAAGAGGAAATGTAAAGCAGTGAGGTTTTTTTATTACAACATTTTTATCTATTTATTTATCCTATAGGTAGGGTTTAATTACTCCCTAATTATGTTTGCCCCAGTTTCTTCCTTCAGATGAACACTATTCACATCACATATTTATGGATTTGCTACTCATGACATGACCAGTCTGGCATTTTCATTATCCTTCAACTTGATCTCTCCTCCTAAATCAAGGTTGCTGCCATTAATAGTTTTTTTACTGCCACGGTTAACTTCAGTTCAGGATTAAGACTGCATTTTTCTCCACTTGATATGACCACCTAAGGAAAAAAGGTCTGTACTGAGGAGATTATCCGTTAAAATGACCTTTCAGGGCCCTCATTCTTTTAGAAATTGTTTCTGCTAAATTTATTTATTATTTTCTGCCCACATTTGAATCTCTGAAATTATATTATTTTTTGTCCTCATCCTTTTGCTTCACTGCTAACTGTGTTTATTGATACTGCACTTCTTGGGTCATTGCCCCAATAAGTACTGAGCTGTAATATTACTTGCAGACATTATTTAGCATTCAGAGACTTCACCTGCACTCATCAATCCTGCTTCACCAACCAATTTGATTTCATGTTTTAGGTAAGGCTCTGAGAGATATGCTAAAATACAGTCAAGTACTCAGTATCTCTGGTACATTTTGCCTCTTTTCTTAAAACCATAAAATGTTCTTTCAGTAGGCATCACTTTATATATTCAAGCACAGAAGCATCTCACTTCATTACGTGTTTTTCATCTCTCCTAGCTCTTGCCAGCTTCACAGGCCTGAGTAGGTGGCTAACAATTAATTTCCATTGTGCTGGAAGCTCCATCTTCTGTCCCCCCTCAGTTACCCATCTCTGCTGATCATACACTATTGGACTTGCTCAAGTTTACTTTGAGACACCCAGGGACTTTTTCAAATTAATGGTTCAAAAGCACAGTAAATTTGTTTTTTAACTTTTTGCCAGGTAGAGGGTATTGTTTGTGTAAGGACTGCCAGAGGTTCCTCTTAAACTGTTAGTTAAGATGGTCATATATTGATTTATTACTTGATTCACACTCTATCATCAAATTTCATTTGGAAAGAACAGAGAAATTATTATTCTGTCTCACTTAACAAGGAATATAAAATTACCTTCTGGCACAGATGCAATTACTTGGCATTTGATATGTTTCCCTTTAAATAATGAGATAAAGAGTATTAGAATAGTTCAGGATTATTCTTGATTATTAATCAAATCTGAATGTGAAATACTTCAAAAGGTCACTGCAAGAAATTTGCTTCCATTTTAAAAACATACTTATCCACCTATCTACTGTGTCCATCCTGACTGTGCAAATACTTTAGACTGAAGTTAAAAGAAGGCCATTTTCTAAATTAACTATGAAAAACCTTATACATCCTTAGAATGCAGAGACCGCCACCAAACTCTGCTGTGAAATGCTGCTCTTCTCAACCTGTTTTTTGTGAACAAAGAAGTGGTGGGGTATGTGATGTTTGGAGGCCATTTTGGACATGATCATGAAATGATAGAAGGTTTGATTCTTGGAGAAGTGCAGAGAGGGTCAGAGAACTGCTGCCTTAGACTTCTGGAGGGCAGAATTTGGGCTATGTAGGAGCCTGGTTGACAGAGTCCCTTGGGAGACAGTCCTGAAGGGCAAAGGAGTCCAGGAAGGCTGGACATTCTTCGTGAAAGAAACCCTAAAGGCACAGGAGCTGCCTGTCCCCATATGCCTAGAGACAAGCTGGCAAGAAAGAAGACCAACCTTACTCAGAGTTGGCTGGAAATCAGGAAAAAAAGGAGAGTCTATGACCTCTGGAAGAAGGAGCAGAAAACTCAGAAGGACTACAAGGATGCAGTGAGGTTATGCAGGGAGAAAATTAGAGGGGCCAAAGCCCAACTAGTATTTGATTTGGCTATTGCTATAAAAGTCAATATAAATGTCTGTACCAATACATCAGCAACAAAAGGTGGGCTAAGGAGAATCCCCATCCTTTATTGGATGTGGGGGGAAACATAGTGACAAAGGATGGGGAAGAGGCTGAGGCACTTAATGCCTTCTTTCCCCAGTCATTAATGATAAGAACAGCTGTTCCCTGGGTACCCAGTCCCCTGAGCTGGAAGACAGGGACAGGAAGCAGAATTAAACCCCCACAATCCAAGGGCAAATGGTCAATGACTTACTACACCATTTAGAAGCACACAAGGCTGTGGGGCTGGGTAGGATCTAATCAAAATGATTCCACAATTTTATGTTTCTAGCACTTATTTTTCTTTTGTCCTAAGGAACTTTTGTTTTCAAGATTAGCTTTGTAAGATTAAATTTTAAATTGAAAGACTTATCTAATTAAAAATATTCCCTGCAGAAACTAATTTTGAAATAAACATGGACAATCACTGAGGTAAAAATCTATGTCAAATCAACTTAATTAAAAAAATTCTACCAAGATAGAGCCAGGAATCAACATTTATGACCTGATTCATACAGTGTAGACACAGTCCTCTTGGATGTTTGTGTCCTGATTTTGGGAACCCCAGAACTAAAAAGCCTAAGTAAAAGTTCATAAAAACAGAAAAGAGATGCATATAGTAGTAGCAGGGTTGGGAGGACTAACGTGAAGACTGCAGAAGAAAGCAGAAGAAGCTGTGGAATCTGTGGAATTAAAGGTCAAGCCAGTCTAAGTACACAAGCCTTTTGCATGAGCTAGGAAAAGAATTCCAATTTGGAATAACTTTTTAGGGCATAATAACTTGCATAATGTCTAAATGGTACATCATTGTATAATAACTAAATGCTAAGGGAGTGATGAGTCAGTGCAACAAATACCTGACCATGGTGGTACATGTAGGGTCCTGTTTCTCCTCGATAGCCACCCTAAGTGAGATAAGACCCACCTTTGCTGGCTCTGAACCATGTTATCCACCTTCTTGTGTTCTGTAGAGTCTTTATTTCCTGGGGTACAGCAGTGAACAAGCATGCAGCTCAGGTTCTAGAGCAGCAGAGTCTGACCTCCTATGGGCCTGAAAGCAAAGTAATATGCTGATGGACCACAGTTATCTCCAAATGAAGGCTGCTTGGGTACGTTCTCACTTGTAAAGCAGGTGAATTTTGTGAGCCAGGCAATCTGCCTGTGAATAATGGAAAATTAGGAGCACACAGTTATGTCATGTCTGCAGCACACAATGCCTTAGGACAGGATTCAGCTTGCTGATTATAGCATTGACATTTGACGTGTCACACTGCAACACAAAATAACTCACAGAATCAGGCTAGATGTAAAAGGAAAGAAAAAGAACTCAAAAAAGCTAGCTTTATTTTCTGACTCCACTATATATACAAAAGCAAAAATGACGGTGGATTGGAGGGTGAAACTGACACATCTCCAACCACACTGGTCAAACTAACAGTCCATCAATTCTCTCTACCCACAAAGAAGAATGCAAAAGAATCATTATTTACAGGAACATGCATGAGAAAACTCAGTTGAAATATGTAAATATCAGAAGGCATAGGAACTTTTAGAAGAACTTTAAAACTCTCAAACAGGGCAACATCAATGTCTGTAGACGATATTTGATATACACACTAACTCTCATGAGACCTGATAGAGATCAACCCAAAACAGTCAGTGCAGTCTAAAGGATGCAGTCCATTCTAAAATAGCACCTAAATTATGAGGAAGTTACTGAGAGGTGATCAGTTTTGTAAAAAGTCATCCAAAATAAAGATGATGGACCACAACTTCTAATGCAGCAGCATGATATGGTGTGTAATGTCTGCTACCCCCACACAGGTGTCCTGGGTTACTCTGAGCATCCCACTTGGTACCATTTATATAGGTTTTGGTACAGATTTTTGCTACAATGGCTCATCAGCTGAGCAACTCCTTAGAGGCTGTTGACTGTCCTGACCAAATCTCTGTGGAGCATAGTTAGAGCTTGTTTTCTAGATGACATGTACATGGCTACCTGCACATACCTGATAATTTTTGTCCTAAGCTGTGATCTAAATCCTACCCTTGGTAACTGCATGGTGCTCTGTAAAGCACAGCATCCATTCCATATCTCCCTGGTCTAGGGAGAAACACTGGGTGGACATCCTTAAGGCAGTGAAAGTGACTTTCCTATATTTTAATTTTTGTTGCAAAGACCAAATCTTTAAAAAGTCTCTGGACTTGACTTTGTCTCTCTGTGTAAGCAAAGCCCATGTTCTTAATTCCACACATCTGTGACCCTGGTAAACTGATTTCTTTTGTAATGGAAGGGGACATTCCTTTTGATCAGAGGAGCATAAGGTGCCATTAATGAGTCATTACCTGTAGGTGTCATGATTCAAATGTAAATGACTTTTTACTTATAATCAGACAAATCCTGTGGCTTGAAGGTGAACACTCATATCTGAGGGTATGCTGAAGCAATTTATCGAAATTTATGCACCTGTAGGGTTGCACTAAGAACATGGCTTCACTAAAACTAACCTTCTTTACAGAACAATGTTGTGCTGTGGTTGGTGTAAATAAGAAAGACACTGTGAATTTAATCTCATCTTAGAAAAGATGAACTTACTCTAGCTGACATATCCAGCTGTGCAGAGAGCAATATGGAGTGATCTGTGTTAACTTTACTAATATGTGAGTTTTAGAATAGAAGCTGTGCTAAATATAAATTATTCCTCTGCTTCTAAGTAGTTGAATAGTACAGAAGGCAGAGAGGAAACAAAAGGGGAGCATGAATTATTTCCCTGGCTACTATAAAATAGGATTGAAAATGGTACATTTCAGTACCATTAATTCTTATTCATACCAATACCAGGCTTTTGGCTTTCTTAGGCAGCATTTCCACAATATGGAAATTTCCATAGTGTATCAGGTGCCAGGAAGGAAAATTATGACCATGCCAGAACCATTTCCTCATTCCTGTAGCACAGAGCTCCTAGTAGTCTAGTGCTGTTACTCCACTTGAGTGATGGATGTCACCAGCTGGATCTTTACTAAAAGCACAGGGATCTCTTCTTTAGAAACTGAGAGTCTGCAAAAAAGTACAGTCAGACACTGGGGAAGAGACTGTCCCATGTTCACCAAAGCTTTAGGGAGAAGTGGAATCCTATTTTCCTGAACTATTGTCCACTCAGTGACTGTAATGCAGGCCTCTACAGTTGTTTTGCCTTCCAGCTGCTATCCTATGTCACAAAAAATCAAAGACCAATACACAAGCAATCAAACAAATAAATATTCTGTATCATTAACTGCATATAGTATCATATGTTCTCAGTGCTGTAGTTGCTTAAGGACACTTTCTAACCAAGGTATCAATGGTGGACATGGAACATGCTGCTTCCACTAGAATTTCTCCTTTTCTACAGGGCTAAACCACTGTTGACATCTCATTAATTCACCCAGCTCTGACTGTGCTGTATCAATGTGTGTAGCTAACCTTTGTGTTCAGACAGTTTGCTTTCTGAAAACATTTTCTTGTGCTCAGCACCATGCTTCTTCTTGCTGTTTTTTTTCCATTGCATCACTTTTTTCCCCTTCAGACCGAAATGTGGGAGACCATTTTCCTTTGGAACATATGGCAGTGTTCAGCTGCTGAAACAGCAGGGGAGGTTATAAATCTGGACAGGGAACTGCTCTTCATCCTTAGTAGCTGAATGCTTTGTGGCCATTGCAGGCAATGCTTTCTCTAACCCTGTGACCTTGTCTGGTCTCACACACAGACCTTTCACATGGAGTGGAGAGCAGCATTGTGTTAAAACAGCTCGGAGCCTGCTTTTACTGAGTAGCTTTTTTAGACAAGTGCCAAATAGTTATATTAATTTGTGATTTTTCAAGTGTGTCATTACTTTTTTGGACTTCTTCACCTCTACAAACACAGAAACAAAAGAAGAATAAAGCCAAAATCTTGTCTGAATACAATATCTAACTACAAGGATTTATTCCAAAATTTTTAGCACTAAAGCAACTTGAGCCCTCATTTAAAAATACCTTGTTGCATTCCTTACCATAGCCAAGTATATAATTCCATTTTCCTTCAAAACATGGCTACCAAAACCAAAAAGGTTGAGTCACATTTTCAATGCCTAGAAATGTTACAGATGTAACTCCTGTTTTTTCACAGCAAGAATGGGCAGAAATTTATAAATTACATTTTCAGTACAACTTTCAGAGTTAACTCTGGAAGAATCTAAATTCCTGGACACCAGAGGTTTGATATTTAAAGAGTTTAGATAAGTTCATTCTGTGCTCTTTATAGTAAGTACGTGCCCATGGACAACAGTTCTCATTAAATTATTCAGATTTCCCTGGAATAGGTGAAAATGAACTGATTTCCTTAATTTTTGTTGCTTTTATAACAGATACAGAATATAAAGTGAAATACCCAATACAAGAGGGTCATTTTTCTCTGTTTTTTTCCTTTAGAAAAAAATACTTAGATTAAAAAGTTTCCTCTTTCTCGATTAAGTTTTCTTTTTTATCAAAACAAAAGGACTTCTGACTTCACTTTCCCATTTGCAGCACCTCTGAATCTTGTTATAGAGCATCTGTCCTTAGATTTTTTTTTTGTGCTTTAATGAGAAGGGTGACACTATCCACCATATCAAGGTAGAGAGATCATGGTGGGATAATTTTAAAGATGAAATCTTGAGCTTCCCTGGAAAGATTAGGGAAATATTTTAATTTGGGTTTATTTCTGCTGTAGTCTGAAAAGGGACAACTATTATAATTCTCATAGTATGTAGAGATACTCCATATCTCTAGTACTTCTATTATGAATTTCTTGCAGTAGTCTTTGGTTACAGAAATGAAAGCTATTCCATGAAAAGAGATTAAATTCTTTGCTGTGCTGAAGTCTCAGCAGCATCAGTCAGGGTACATCATAGTGCTCCTTCTTGTCTATGGCCATCCTGTCTGCCAGTGGCTCTGCTTTAGAAGGCAATGTGGATTATTACAAATTCCCATGGCCTGGCAGCTACAGAAATCTTTTGGGACCAAGAAATGTGGACTCAGTGAGGCTGAGAGCAGTTTATCTGTCATTTACTATGTGCCAAATAGTAGGTGAAAGACCCTAACAAAGTATTTTTCCTCTTCAGCCATAGTGAGGAAGTCTACTGAGACTCTGTTTCACTAGGGGGTGAATGGAGCAGACAGAAGTATTAAATCTTTTTTGTTTCCTATATGAAGTAAAATTTTCAGGTAGTGGCTCTGGATTAGTATCTGGAGGTTCCTTCATTCTGATACAGTCAATGGAAAGAGGGAAGCACCTAATCTGATATAATCTAACAGTATCTTTACCTACATGTCTTCAGAAAAATTTTTGATTCCTGTCATCTTTACAGACAGTGCAAGTAGTTAAACTATGCAGTCTGACACATTAGTTACCTAAATTTCATTAAGTTGGAGGTCTGAATGAGTAAAATGGAAAATTCTACACAAGAGTGGTGAATTTCTAAGTACTGTACATGGTTCTGTAAGCAGGTCACTAGTGCTTAACAGATCAAATCCAAGTTGAGTCAGTGGAGAGATGTATGTATGGATATGATGGTGATGGTGAGAAGCTCAGGAATTACATGGCTGTGTCTTGAAGAAAAGCTGTTTCATACTTGCTTTTTGGTTCATCAAATATCTTCTTGATTAGATACATCTCCTGTGCCACAAGATTGTCTGCTGCAGCTCCTGCTAACAAACCCAGATCTGAGCATCATTGTGATTCATGGGAGATGGATGTATTCTTGTACCCTATTTTCTTTTTCTCCTATCAGAATTACTTTCTTTCCAGCTGTTACCTTTTTTGGTATAATTGTCACTACAGTGATTTCTAATTTTTTGTTGCAATACCTAGATGACCTAGATGACTTTTCAGTTAAGTTCTCACTCTTTTGTTAATACTTTCCCCCGCAGCCCTCTGGAGTTACAAGGCTAGCCCAGATCTGAGAGAGCTTTGGGGGAAAATATTACAGGGTTAAGGCAAAAGATTCCAAAAGAGGCTCTTACTCTTGATATTGTCCAAGATGTTTATTCCACAGGAGGAAGAGGGAAAGAGGGAAAGAGCGTGGGCAAGAGTGGGTAAGAGAGGAAAGGGAGCAGGCAAGAGTGGGCAAGAGAGAGAAAAAGGGAAAGAGTGGGCAAGAGAGCGAACAATGGAGGAGCAGGGCATTATCTACCCTCCTGTTCAGGAAGAGACAATTGGCTCCCTGCCAATTGGGTCCAGAAAGGAAGAAAGTGTTAGACTAACAAGGTTACAGCTCCAGAACCATTCCCCAGAATGATGCAACACTCTTTCTTCTGGTTTGGGTTGTTGTCTTTTTTTCTTTTTTTTTTTTTTTAATTCAGTTCTTAAAGTAGAGTGCTTTCATATTGCTTTTGTTGTGTTTTGGTTTTAGGGGTTTTTTTTCCCAAAAACCCTTTGTTGGAGGTTTGCAATAAGTATCACTGTGGGGTTGCTTGGATTATAGGATTTGGTGTGTCTCATCAGATGGATAAGGATGTCAGTTGAACCAGGATGATCCCTGTGGTGCCTCAGAATTTATGCTGATGATTGATATGGTTGATTTATATCATCCCACATATTGCCAAGTATATCAAGCATGTTTAATATTATTACAAGATTATTTCATGAAATATACTGAATTCTCATGGACAAATATCATACCAAACATATCTCTGTGTTGGAAGGATAATTGTGGGTTTTTGCAAGACAATGCAAAGGTCAGTATAAATAAGTATCAGATTTTACTATGTCATAATTTCCAATCAGCATATGGCTTGTATCTTTTCATAAATGTATGCCATTGGATATGCAATTATCTAATGGTTATATTGATGTTTGAGCTAAATGATTTATGATGATGTTATGTATGACAGAAATCATGCCAAATTTTTGTTTGTTGTTTTTGGATGAAAGTGCCATCCAAAGACTTTACAAGGCAGTGTTGTATGGTGTTCATTTCCCTCAGGATGATGAGCTCATCATGCAGTAGGACAGATGATACCCTTATTTCCAGCTGCAGATTGAAATAATCTTTGTTAGCATTTGCTGCTTCTTCAGTGGCATGCTGCATGTCTACGCAGAAAATTGAATCATCTCGCATATAAAATGTTACCAGATAAAGAATTTCACATTAAAACTGATTTCACATGAAGCATGGTCAAAGGATAAGTATTCCATTTATTTATCAGGATTTCAGCAGGCCTCTGTCCTCCATGAGTTATTGTGAATTACTAATGAACGTACTCCTGATTTTTCTGACAGTTGGGATATTGTTCCTTTTCAGTTCTTTGTCCCAAAGTTGTCCCTTTGTCAACAACTAATCTTGTTACCTGGTAGAATGTTTCAATTTCACAACCATTCTTAGTTCACCTTTTTTTCTTGCAGAGTCCTACGCTTTCAAATCTATAGACTTGAGAGTCCAAGCTCAACTGTTTTCACTTTAGCTGCCTAAACCATGCACATTTGAACTTTTGGATTGCTCCTGTACATGTGGCTCTAGATCTCCCACCCAATGACAATGGTTGGTAAGTTGCCTTGTCAGGAAACAAGAAAATTAAATATTTAAATGTTTCTCAAGTGTAGATGTTCAGGAAAAAAGTGGCTGTTAAATCTCTCCCAGATTTAACAGATTTAACTGATGCTGCCTTCACTGAACAGGGAGTGATGGTGCTTTTGCCTTTATGGATCCCAAGGATAATAATTTAGCTCTGGATGTGTTCAGTCTGAAAAAAGTTAATGTGCAAATAGAATACTTGTATGACATTCAAAATCTGCTGGAAACCTTGTTAGAAATAAAAAAAATTGGAGCCCCCTTCTAAGCACAGTAGGGCTGTAAGATTGCTGGCTGCTAAATCATGGAAAAGAAGAAGAAATGAGAAACTCTTTGGAGGATAAACCTGTTTAAGAAGGATTAAATATATAAACTGATTCATTCAAATGGGCATATCTACCAGCTCTGCATGTGCTCATTCTATGTCTGTTAACTATTTCTCGCTGTAAGAGACGTATGTGCTGTGCATAGGCAGTGATAATGTTAGCTCTGCATTTTGTATGCCATATTCCCTGCTCCCAGGAACTACATCTACATTGAACCTGAGACTCCATAGGTAGTACTTTTGCTGTACCTGGCTGGTCCTGAGAATAATCCAGGTTTTAGGATAATCCCCGAAACCTCCCTCCCATCTGCTGTCATTGTCCTGTTATTTAGCCTGCAAATCGATGCTCTTAAATCCTCTTTCATCAGTGACAGATGATGCCAGCTTCTAATTGAGATGCTTGGCTGACACTGTGAAATGGAGTTTTATGGTGGTTAAAGGGCTGGCCCCATGACTTCAGTCTGTCCAGTCTGCAGGCTAATGTCCTCTTGGTGAATATTCCTCTGGCATGTCCCAAACCAAGCCCCACAGACACTCTTGAAGATGAAAAAATGAGACTGTGCATTTGCCCTTGCTACTATGTAATTACCCTCAAAGTGCATGAAATGTGCCTGAAATCCTTTTCACATCATATATTAAACATCAGCAATGAAGGCCAAAGGTCGAGGGGCAGCTGAAACTACCAGTGGATGTAGATCATTAATAGATTGGCTGTTTCTGGAATTCAGATTCAGGTTAGTGTCTGAGGAAATGGATGACTCCTGACTGACCTTGTGTCCCAGAATGTTATGGAGACCAGGCTGACATGATTAATGAGAAAAAGAAGCACAACACTTGATCTTTTTTTTTTTTTTTTCCAGAAACTGGGAGTATTCAAACAAGTTAGGATATATAAGGTTATTTCTTGTCCCTCATGAAAGCAGATTTAAAAACTGTTGAAATGAGTTCCCTAAGGCTATTATCCATTGCATACTTGGGGAAAGGAACTGGATGTAGGCAGGATTTTAGGTATTGCTCTCTTGAAGCACAAAGGCCCTCCTCATTCTTGAGGGAGAGGAACTAGAGGGAAAGATGGTAGGGAAGGTAGTCTTCACATGCCTTCTTTCATGTGCAGACTGCCAGGAGGGAGGTCTGACTATTGATTTTGATGGAGGACACATCATGTCTTGCTCATGGCGTTCATCACTTCCTAGACATCCCTCTGCCCCTGCTCAGTCCCCTTCTATCCACCTCATTGCAATGGTCTGGAGGCAATTCACTCAGTCAAGTCATGAGGAGTCACTTTAGCCTCATCCTGTTTTCTTATTTTATGCCAGTGTTCCACCACCACCTCCGAGTTGCAGTTTCCTTCTAATGTTCCTGCTGATGTTCAACCATGTCTTCTATAACTGTGGCAAAAGTGAATGCAAAGTTTATTTAAAGTCTGCTATTCCCCAACAATGATTTTGACACTCATTTTTCTAGATTACTCCATAAAAAACAAGGCAAAGAAGAACATAGCTCTTTAATCTAAATAGATTCTCCAGATTTGCATCAATGAAGTTGAGTGGAGAAGCAAATTCTAGAACATTATTTTTTGAACCAGTACAGAGACAGAAACCTTAGGCTGTGAGGCCCTGATTCAAGAAAATATTAAGCACCTGCTTAACTTTGAGCACTGATTTCAGTGTATTTAAAGTTAAACAAGTGCTTAAGCTTTTTCCTCTATAGAGATTCTTCTCTGCATAAGGGCCTAAGAGAAAATAGATAACTATAAAGAGCAACTGTAATGAGCCTGCATATGGGCCAAAGAGAAGGGGATTATTAATGCTTTCAGGTTCAGTGAGGACTAGGGTTTAAATATCAACCTCCTACAGTGAGACATGAAAGAGTCTCATAAATGTGTTAAATCGCATCAGGTCCTTTTAATATCATTATATTTAATAGAAGTATCTTTGCACTATAATAATCAGTGAGGACAGTAGGTGGACCAGTGAGGCTGCTCAGGAAGCAGAATATATTTCTTCTGCTGGAGTTATCCTCCTTTCTGCTGAACTCTGGAGATTAGGTCTCCAATAAACAATAAGCTTCTGATTCCTTTAATCTCTGGGAAAATCTTGGAATTGTCTTGAGGATGGTAAAAACACAGCTTCATGACACAACTGCTGAGCTAGGAAATTAAGAATGAGGTTCACTGAACCACAGTGGTAGAAATGAGTGTGGGAAAAGCTCTTGTGCAACCTCTGTTTTATTGGCAATGCTTCCAATAATTGGTAAAGCAGACCACAAAACCGCCAATCAGAATAAAAGTTAGTGTAAAACTGAAACTAGGGCTTTTATCAGAACGACCTTTCAACAGTCTTTATTGTTGCTCCCTCTCTCTTCCTAACCCTCTTGCTGGGGACAGAGAAAAAACACATCTCATTTTGGTTGTTGATCACTCCAGAGGGCAAAACCTAGTTGTTGATTTAATTGAAGCATTTAATTCTAAACATAGCTTATGATATGTAAATGCTGCAAAGATCATTTGTTGAAACAAGACCATTGGGGAACCTTGACCCCAAACCTCAACATCTTTTATTATAATCATGTTATGATGCCTGAACATCATAGCAGTATCTTATACAGTGTGGCTAGAATTTGTGTGAAGTTTGAGGACAGTCAACAGCAGCTTTTATGTTTTACAGGTTATATGGGATTTTTTAATTTTAAATAGGTCAAGGACAAAAGCACTCTGTGCAGGAAATATAAAGGCAGAATTTCAAATAGCTTTGTATTGTATTTTACAGATTCAAAATCTAACTGATGAACAGTTACAAACCTAATTTGTGTTTTCTTGTCTTGCAGAAAGTTTAATAAAAATGATTGCTGGGTATTTGGTATGAAGATCTACCATACTGTCATGCTTCAAATGAAATTGCTTTTTTTGGAAGAGGGAAAATAAGCTTTATGCAGTTTTGCAAAATATAATAGGAAATCATAAGTCTATTTGAGACATTTGAAAATTGTATTGCCTGTATAATATTAACTTGTGTTATTGTTTCTATTAGGCAACAAAGACTGGCCCGTGTGAATAAAATATAATCAATTACATTAATACATATTATGACACATTTTCAAGCAAAAAATACATCTTTACCTCTACTGTAATTATCTTCTTTGATTCCAGAAACTTTCAGGTCCTGATCATTCTACAAAACATATAATTAACCCCTTGAACTTGCTACTGCAGGGTACCACGGTATTTCATTCAGGAAAGCAAGGAGTCAAATTAACAGAAGGAAAATGTTAATCACCTGAAACACATAGCTATGAGATCTGGCTCTGAAATTCCCTGAACTGTCCATTGTGAGAAGCTGGAAGGACATATTTAGAGAAGGATCCCTTTATGCCTGGTCCATTTTTCTGCTCCTTCCATAGTGTCTGTGTCTTTGACTATTCAAAGAGAGGTGGGAGATGCTGAATCCCTAGGAATATTCAAGGCTAGGTTGGATGGGGCTCTGAGTGACCTGATCTAGTTGATGATGACCCTGTTCCTTCCAGGGGGTTGGATTAAATGACCTTTAAAGATCCCTTCCAACCCAGACTACTCTATGGTTTTATATAGGCCATGGATCTGTCAGTAAGACACAGGATGCATTCAGAGTCTTTTGCCGCTGCATTCACTTTTCTTCATATTTCACTTGCAAGTGGTGTAATGGAATTATTTCTCATTTCACTGACAGACATCATAGAGCTAGATGCAGAGGAGAGATGTGTAAGACATCCTTCCATCCCATCAGCACATCCCATCTAGAGTTTAGATGATGAGAACTAAAAGAATTCTAGAGTTCTAGAGTTTAGATAATGTGTGTCTGAGCACTTTCAAACCTCTGGTCCTCTATTCTGGAAAGATGTAGAAGTGAACTCTGGCTTGGAGTGAAATACAACATTGAGTTGTTGCATCTTCAGGATGTAAGTTTCTCCTTACACAAGGCTCTCAGAGATATGCTGTAAGCTGGCCATCATTTGTTAGGGAAGCAGCTAATCCCTGGCACAGTCCATTCTGACAGGAGAGCCACAAGCTAGTGTTATAACCTGGAAAGGGATCACATCTCTCCAGGCAAAAAACTCCAATGACACACACACACACACAAAAAGCAAACAAAAAAACCTCCCAAAAAACTCCAACCAACCCAGTCTTAGCCCTTACCGAAAGGTTTATCTGTCACATGTATGTTAATTTAGACTTCATAGCTTGTTCTACTTGAGGACAGAGTATGAGAAGAGGAGACTGTGTGACAAAGCGTATCTGTTTTCTCCCTTTTACTGCAGACAGTGTTGGTTCATTGACCCTATAGAGGAACACATAGTGCATTGTGCAAAAATTCTG
Organism: Anomalospiza imberbis; assembly: GCF_031753505.1. Taxonomy (NCBI): domain Eukaryota; kingdom Metazoa; phylum Chordata; class Aves; order Passeriformes; family Viduidae; genus Anomalospiza; species Anomalospiza imberbis. The sequence goes on from NC_089681.1 coordinate 129,299,025, forward strand.
TGAAAGGCAATGAACATTGTTTTGGAGCGGGAAACATCATCCATCAGGCCAAATACAGGAAAGGATTTTCCCTTGTCATGCCTAGGTTCATGCTGACTAAAATAGTTAGCATTTACAAACAGTAGTAAAGAACAGAAGGCAAATCCAATAAGAAGCCTTTATTCCTTCCTAGGCAGTCTCTAGGCAGATAATATAAAAAATTACCAAATTTCATAGGATTTCCATGCAGGTTTTATTGAAGACAAAAGACAGATACAAAACAGTTGTCTAATGCCTCCTCAGTACTAAGCTAAAGTGATGTTTTGCAATAAAGTGATGTTTTGTAACAGGAGCACAATCCTATTAGGTAAATAGAGAATTAGACATCTGGACACCTGAATTTCTTATATAGGTCTGAGAGTACAGTTTTATCAATGATTGATACTGGAGAAGAAATAAGAATGAAGTGCAAACCACAATGCCAACTGCTCTTTTATGCACAGCACCCACTGTTTGCATGTTTTGCATGCTCACCCCTTTAAAGACCTGACAGGATCCAGCGCAACAGAAATACGATGAGCACATCAATAAAGTAGGGAGATGATACCTTTTGACAGATGGACTGAGTAGGGACCTCTAGATTCCATCAAAGGGAAATGTACAAAGACAGCAGGAGAGAGGTGAGCAATGCCCTTGCAGAAAGACTGTCTAGGTCAAGAGCTGCATTTTTAAAATTATTTTTATTATTCTATTATTAAGGGTTTTTTTCTTTTTTTTTTTTTTCTTTTTTTTTCTTTTTTTTTCTTTTTTTTTACGAACAAAGTATCTTTCTTAAGACTGCATTATGAGCACAATGTCAAACATGGTAGGGTGCCTATCTACAATCAGGGCCAAGAACCCTTAATAAAACTAGGTCAGCCTCAAGGGTTATATCAAGTAACATCCCCTGGCTAAGTTGCCCTTTAAAACTTTACAGTAAAATATTTTCTATTATTCCCCATTTTTTTCTATTTTGTGATAGATCCCCTCCCTCCTCCAGCACCAGCACAACTCTTTCAGTCTGTACTGTGTGTGTTCTGTGGAGAGTGGCATCAGAAACAGAGAAAAACTCAGAGGACAATAGCTGTCTGCTAGGAAACAATACAAAGCATCTTATTTTCATTTTCATTTTTAGAGTCTGTGCTCCAAATTGTCTCTTTTCCTTGAAACAGGAAAAAGCATATAATCTAAACAGCACTGGCTGAATGTGAATTTTTTGCAATACTCTTTCAAAACAAAATAATCCCTATTCATATTTAATGACACCTTTCCCCACATAGCCAATGAAAATCAGTTGGGGAGTTGCTTATCCTAAAGGAATACAAACAATTAAAAAAGTAATAAATTAGGCATATTCCCCCAGGATCAGGGCATATTATCAGTCAATAAGCAGGATTAATTTAGATTTCAATATGTTATGTTCTCCATAATCTTTGCTTGTGGTGAATATCAGAGAGTATTTTGCCCCACAAGCTCAGTCTGCAATAAGTAGACTTTATCGATGTTCATCTAGTCTCTGAGAATGATTCAATTTTCTCAGTACTTTAATAATGAAATTATTTTTTATCTGTTTATGTATCTAAAAGGTAATCCTCCCATTTTGAGTAGATGATTGTGTTCCCAGTTTTAAGAAAAATTAAATACGCAATAGGATGAATCACTTTAAGATATTGCACCATGCTGGTGCTTCTCAGCATTCATATCTGGGAGAGAATAAATATTTCCTTCACTTGATTATTAAAAGCTTTTTAGATAAGGTTTTCCTAAGACTTCTAGGACATTTCCCAGAAAAATATATTTCCTCAGATTTAGCTTCTTTGGTTTTTCCAAACCAGAGATTCTCATTTGAATGGATTACAATGATTGGTTCATTCCTATCACTGTGCTCTAATTTCACTGTATTGAGGTGACAGTCTATTTTATTTATGCTTTATGGTTCCCAAAGGATGAAGAAATCTCTCCAGGTTCTCATGGGAAGTCAAAGTCAGAAAAGGCAGTAGAGGCCAGACAGAGAGAAAAACTATCTGTAGCCTTTGTCTCAGTAAATCTGGCGTTTCCATTGCTTCTAAGAGGTGTGGCTTTGCATTAGGCTACCAGCACAAACCTCTTTGGGTTTGTCTGGACTTGTCTTGGCCCACCTGGAGATTTGTTTCAGCATGTAACAGCAGTTACCTATTGGGGGGTGGGATGTTACATACTTGGCTGTAGCTTTTGCTTAGCTTGGAACAACTCTGAGTTTTAATACCTGTTAGCACAGGCAAAGGCAGATGCAGAGGACCTGAGGGCTATAAATTGCGGCTAGCTAGTGTTCAGCAAATAAGTGTAACCTTGGATATAATGTAAATCAGTCTCAGGGGTAACCATAAGAACCTAGAAATGTCCCGTGTATGTAAAATGCACCATATATAGAGAGTACTTGGAGAAACAACATGGATTGATGACAGAAGATCAAAGTGCACAGCATGTCAGCAAACATAAAAATGCCACCTAGCAAATCTCAGAGATGGGGGAAGAAGCGTTCAACGCCAACATCATATTCCCTCTAGCAAAGGATTTGGGATACTTAAGACTCACGTTAATCCTCTCTGTGCCCTGCACAAATGGACACCATCAGTTTTTGGACATCAAGTGTCAGTGGAAGGCTGAGGGTAAGACCAGAGAAGGGGATAAATAATATAAAATTTGTGCCTACATCACTTTAATTGTAATATGCAACTTGAACTGTGTCATATCACTGTAGCTGCACTAACAAAAATACCCTGTAAGACTGTTAAGACTGTAAATACACCAATATTGAATTGCTGGCTTTGTGTATATTGTCTATTCCTTTTGCCCCTCACAACCATTTTTTTTAACCTCACAGTGTTGGGATAACACTATATGGTTTGAATTTTCTGTATATAATTATAAATTAATACTGGTACTAACCAAGAAATCCCAGAAAATCCCAGTGCACATTCTGGCTTATTAGTGCACATCCATGAGTTTCCCATTCCTGAGGTAAATCCTCTCTTACCTTCTTGAATACACAAGCTACACTCATGCTTCAATCAGAGGACATTAAAGCCACAAATAGCTTTGTGTATACAAGGGTCTGCACAGAAGACAAAATATAATGGTGGCCATTCCAACGCACAGCAAGATTACAATATTGGACATACTGGGAGATATAATTTAGTCTCAGACACATCAAGGTGGTTACATGTACAATAGTGTGCTACTTCACATGCAGGGCAATTTTTAACTCACTCTTCTTTGTAAACAGGCTCTGACAAGGTAGGAAATTCTGCCCCTGCTGTGCTGATCTGCAACTGTCTTCTTGCTCCTTATAAATCTCTTTTCCTGTCTATTTTCAAAATGTTATCTTAACTAGGATTAATAAAGATACTCTGGGGAGCTACTTATCTCTCATAGGAATTATGTTTATAATAATAATAATAGAAAAGCTTTAATCTCAGAAGAACAATGGAGGGGGAGGGAAGTTAGAAAGAAAAGATGCACATGTAAGAGAATTGACAGGTAGGAGGTGGGCACTGGAAATCATGGGTGGACCCCCACCAAAACCTGAGATCCAAATAGCCCTGAACATTGAGAACATCTGAAGCCAGATCAAAAAGTTTTGATCTGAACCCCTACGTTTCTCTCTGAATTAGGGATGGATAAGCTGGCTCTGATAAAAGAAGATCCATCCTGAGACTTTTTGAAATTCAAAAGAGCTCAGTTTACCTTTTAAATTAAGTTCTGAGCAGCTTTCCTACTTCTTGCATTCAGTCAGAAGATGGGAAAATATCAAAACACAGCATGAAAGATATGTCTGCCCAGTCTGAATGAAGGTGTACTGAAAATCTCCTCAGGGAGATTGATCCTCTGAGATTTCCAGAGCATAGAAGCCTGGATGTGCTTCAGAAAAGGAGATGAAGTTTTAGGCAATTGACTGAACGAAATCACAACATCAGACCAATTGAGGTTCACTATGGCTTGCTGTTTAACTGGTATATTATTAAATTTATTTTAGATATATAGGATTCTCTTCTTTGTAACCAAAGACCTTCAAAGTTCACTGGCTTTGGTGGCTACATCTGTACTAGGTAATGAAGCACATCCTGCCTTTTCTCTGGCCAATTGAAAGGGCATGGCTCATGCCTATAGCAATGAACTCTCCTGCCTTCCAAACCTCAATGCCTGCATCCAAACTGACTGAACATGGTCCTTGGCCCATGTTCACTTGTGAGCCATACTGAGGATCTGCTGGAATGTGCCAAAGGCATGACCAAAACATCCAGATACTGTGATTGTATTTAGCAGTATGGATAATCATGGGATAACAGCAGGTCTGTGTCCTGGTGCTTTTAATGTCAGTAATGAAGACTGAGCCATCTTGATGCTGGTTATCTGCTGCTGGGACTGCAGTCTCCCTTCCTTGTAAGGTGTAGTGCCCAATTTTGCTTATCATCAGTCTTTCCTGCAACTCTTCTTGCTAAGTTTCAATATGATGTTCTTTATGAATGAGCTCATTTTTGTCTCTAGTCAGAGATCAGATGTCCTTGTTTAGCCCACTTGATTTTGGCCCTGTTCGTTATTAAACATTCAGTAACATTCACTTTTGTGGAGGTGTGTGTATGTATTGTCAAAGTTCTCTTGATGTTTTGAGAAATTAAGATTGGAAATTGCCATTAGTTTGTCTGGCAGTGATGTATCTCTAAGCAATATAGATCAGAGAAAGCATGTAAAGATAATTAGTATAGTTGCCTTATTAATTCAATGTTGACCTTTAAAGCTTTGGAAGGCAGCCACTGCTGGTGCACTATTACACCCAGCTCAGGTACAGTGTATATCACTGACACATATTAAATCTGTGTTGAAAAGAGACCTGGATGAACAGACCTAAGTCTTGTGTCCCGATTTCACCTTGGAAAGAAGCCTAAACCGATAGATCAAAGTCACCTTGCAGATGACACCAAGTTAGACGTGAATGCTGTTCTGCTTGAGGACAGGGAGGTTCTAAGGAGGGATCTGGACAGTCTGGATAGTTCGAAATGCAATGAGGCCTGCAGCAATTAGTTTCTGTTTCAAGAGGTCTGTGCCTGACTCTGGTGTAAGATATATGTCCAGCATTCAGGCTTTCCATGTGTTCCCACATTGGTATGCTGATCACTTAATCTTTTCAGGAAGGCATTGTTATCCCAAGAATCCCATACTGTTTCAGAGCCACCAATGTCCTCAAATGACATCCAATTACAATCTACTTTAACTGTATCCCGTGATAAGTGAGAAACCAAAGAAGAATGATAAGGACCCTCTGATGACTGACTGTTTTCAGAACAAGGGATGAAGCTTTTTCATTGAGTACAATAAGCTGAAATGGTTAAGCCTGAAGGTGATTAATACAAGGACATCATTTGCTGGAGATGAAAATATTTGGATAGAGCATGGCTTCATGGCTAAGGAACTATTTCCTTCCATACAATAGGAATTGTCCTTATGTGTATGTATTTTTCATTTAGATAGATGTTTGTGTGAGCATCTGTGTCTGTGTTGAGGAGCACAAGAAAAAAAATCCAAGCATGCAAATGAAAAAAATGTGTTATTTTATGAAGAAAAGGGGTCTGCTCTCTTTTGGTTACATATTTGTTAGTTTAATCTTTATAATAAAGTTTTTCGTATTTTTTAAATGTGTAGCAAACTGAAACATAGGTAGAAATAACATATTTGGGTTACAGGGAAAAAAAAAACTGGCCTGACTTTAAAGGCACACATTTCATAACACCACATGTGCAAAGCATTATAATAATTGCACTGTGCACATTTGTAACAGAAAAAGTGAACAATGAATATTAAAAACACATTCCTAAAGCTGGCCCAGAAGCTTGGAGACTGGTACTAGAGCCAAGACTGGACTTCTTCATGCAGAGCTGGTGTGCTTTGGTGGCAGCTAAAGTGATGGGCTTGGGTGCAGGTGAGGGCACTGGGGAGGAGCGTGCAAGGCTGGTCCATTTGCTATTGCTTTTTTCCCTGGCTTTCTACCCCACAGAAAGTATTTCACTGAGAAAAATCTGGCTGGAGCCCTCAATGGCTGCTGTTCAATACTGCTGTAGAGCCAGAAAGTGAAGGAAAAGGGGTGGATGTGGAAGCAAAACAGCAAGGAACAAATGGTCTGAAGGCCATACTGGGAACATCCGGCCCATTGTCATGGTGAGGAGACACTCAGGTTTCCCCATATACACTCCTGGCAAGATGGACAATATAAGTACTCACACAGAAGTTGTGTGGTCCTGGTTAATTGATGATAAATCCCATTTAATTAGTGGGTTATGCAGCATGTTGAAGTTGTTTTATGAGGAAAAACAGTGGGATATCATTCACTTGAAACAGTCATGCAGACAAGTGGAGAATGCAGTAGCCACCTCTCAAGGATTGGTTCGTCTTTCCAGTAAGGAGCAACTCCAGAATGGTTTGAAGATTCCGATATTGCTCCATTAAGCAAAAAGCAGGAGATCATGTTTTTCATTTTATAGCAGCAGGAGACAAGCCATGAAAAGCTGCAGAACTCAGATGCCTTTCACAAGCTCAGGAGGATAAACTTCCTCTAAGACTAAAAATAGGACACATGTCAAGATGTCCCAGCTATGAATGCAGGAGCTTTGCCATGAGATGGCAGCTGTGCAATCAGCGCCCAAGTTTTTATTCGGTCCTATAGAAGGAGGAACATGGAACACTTGGTCTACAGGTCCAAATGGTAATCATTTAACAGGGGAATGCTCTTCTTTCCCCTTTTCTCTCTTTAACTTGAGTTCATTCATCCATCCAAATAATTTTAGTTATTAGAACCTTTTTCTCCCCTTCCTTTTCCTTCTTTTTGCACCTTAGAATTTTTCTCTTTGGTTGCCTACAAAAATTACCAGTTGTGATGTTGTTGCTGTTGTGCCTACCACACTCACTGTCACTATTCCTCTGCTGCCTTTTACTTCTGCTGTAATCCATCTGTGTCATAGACTGAGAGTGTAAGGTTTTCAGAGGAAAAGCATTCTCATATAATGACAACCCGACCTATGATTAGTGTTCAAAAGTGCTATGATAATACTTCTATTATTACCATTACTAATTTATCTGTGGTTAAATCTTTAACAAGTACTATTTAAGATGAGGTCACATATCAAATGAATGTTTTGGACTTAAAAAAAATAACATCCTCATTTTCACAAGACAGATTTAAAAACCATGCTATTAAAAATAATAAGTAATTAGACTTCTGAGGCAATGCAAAATAGATGTGCTTTTTTTTCTGAAAAGTGGGGATTTGCCAGCAATTCTACAACATTAAGAGCAGAACTTAGAGGAAAAACAAATATTAAGAGATTAGTAATAAAATCATAAGAAATGAAAACATTGGATATTTATAAGCTAACAGTCACAAAAATCAGACATAATAAATTTCAATAGTAAACATGCCAGTCATCCAAAAAATATTCATAATCCCATTTTCTTTTCTTTTCTTCTTTGACACACTTCTCTAATTAAATGAATATAGCAAAACTGTGGCTTGCTTAGCCCAATCATGTAATATCTTCAAAGACAATTAACACCATGCAGAAAGGCCCTTTGATGTGAAATTAGAGAATATTAATGTATTAAAAATTGTGTATTTGGATTTTGGTTAACAAACCCAATAAAGAGACATTCTGAGGTGGAGAGTTAGAATTTTTACTCCTTAAACAGAGGAGTCATTGTTTGCCTTCACCCAAGCAATAGGTCACTGTGCATTACAATTTCCAGACAGTTACATTGACAAAGTACTACAATGCTATGTTAGCCATCTTCCTTATTAAGAAGTCACATATCAAAAACTCACAGTGATCTAGATATTATGACAGCTAATGAGACATATGAAAAATTAACAGTTCTGATGTATGATTCAAAAACTACTGTGATGCTCTTGAATTGTTGCAAAGAGCAAGAAAGCCAGAGGAGCTGAAGGAATGTGCTAATTAAGGAATATTTTTGGAATGTAAACTCAGGTAGGTTTCCAAGAGGCTGTGGGAAGAAGAAATCTGATGCTAGCTATCAGGGAAGAGGGAGTCATACTTCATGTAAATCTTAAACCTGCACTCCCAAGGGCCAGAGATAAGGATAAAGCAAAAGAAAAGCAAGAGAGGTGGGAAGGCATCCATCTTGGACAGAGAATGCACCCTTGAGAGGTGCTGGAGTTTTCAATTTCTGCCTTTCTTTCCTTCCCTCACATCTTCCATTAATGCTATAAATCTGCTTTGCAATACGGTATTAAAGAGACACAGACCTACTTAGCTGCTGCCTTGGTTATTGAGGCTGACTGCAGCCTCAGAAAATATGATCTGAAATACAACCTCCTGTAGAGGCTTGACATGATCTATTGCCACCTGTCATAGCTAAGTAACATCTCAGAGAAATAGTGAATGGCAGTTTGAAGAAGAGATTAATCACACTATTTGAAGCTGTTGGAAGAGTGTTGCTTTTCAAGGATCCACCAAACTTAAGAATGGTCCAACCCAGTAAGTGGAAACCAAGGAGGCCTGCATGGATGAACAAGGAGCTCCTGATGAAACTCAAACATAAAAAGAAATTTTATAAGTGATGGAACCAGAGTTGGATTTCCAAGCAGGAACATAGAGATACTGTCTAAGTGTGTTGGTATGAGGCCAGGAAAGCCAAAGCTCACCTGGAGTTGAGTTGAGACAAGTGATATGAATGTCAAGAAGAAGCACTTCTTTTTTACTGTGAGGATGATGAAACAGTGGAACAGGTTTCTGAGAGGGGTTGGGATGTGTCCATCTCTGGGCATCTCCAAAACCCAAGTGGACATAATCCTGATTAACTTGCTCTATCTGACCCTACTCTGAGCAGAGGGGCTCAACCAGATGATCTGCAGAGATCCCTGCTGGACTCAATGATTTTGTGATTCTGTCATTGTGTTTACTTCACTTTTCTTTTTAGTATTTTTGATCAATAGTTTAAATGTTTTGTTTGTGTAATGCTAATTGATTTGGCTTCAAATTTGTCATTGTGATTTGGCTTCAAATTTGTGCCAGTGAAAATTCAGGTTAATCTAACAGGCAATATGTGCACATAAATTGAGGTATCCATGATGCTAGCCAAGTTTTGATATTGGCATGTGTCCCATTAAAGTATGAATTAAAAATCAGTATCAATTTTGGTACTATCAGGTTCCAAGTGAAATGGAATGCGCTGTCCCAAGTTGACAATTTCAGGGCCTCTCCAACAGAAGCAAACTTCAGTTAGAGCTACCCCTTATGTCCTCATAACATCTAAAATGTTTGTCTTCTATACATCTTGGATGTGGATAAGTAGGTGAGGTGGACATCATGAAAGGTAGAAAAATTCACCTTTTATTTGCCACCACTTGTTCTCATGCATCTGAAGTGTTGTGGTTCTATCTGTTGGTCTGGAAGTGCAGGTGTTGTGTGAGGGTGACACATGGAGCTATAAAGCTTTTACCAGAAGCTTCTACGGCAAGCAGACAGTATCAAGGAAGTAGTGCAGCTTGATATGGGGTACTGGAAATTTGCCACAGTACAGATTTGCAGGAACCAGGAAAAAATCAAAGAAGCACTGGGCAGGGAGCTTAAAATGCAATGACCAATCATCTTCTTAACCTAGTTTTCATAATGTCCTGAACAGATTTGCAAGGAGGACTTCCAGTACAGTCCTGTTGTAAACATGAAGCTGTAGAAGCCTTGGAAAGCACATTATCTTGCACTAATAGAAAGGTATGTTGATGCAGCCATGAAGTATTAAAATAATTAAAGCATCTACATGAAGTGTCACAAGATGCTGTATAAAATCTCTTCAGCTGTATCAAATGGTTTTCTTTTAACGAAAGGAAGCAAACACATTTATATAGCCTTGGGGAACAGTTTGCAGAATGTTGATGTCAGAGGGTTCACATAGCAGGTATCTAGGATTTACCTAACAGTAAATGACAACTTGCTAACAAGTCTGTCTTCATTTGCATACATAAAGTCAGGGGAAAAAAAGTTAGTTGTACAAATTTTAAGGCATGCTTAGTTTGAAAAGAGTCTTAGATGTTTTAGCAATATAATTATGTGAAAAATTAGCTTGACAATACAATTCAATGTTGCTATCCTTTTTAGAATAGCTGATTTCTTTACAAGGTCAGATAATGTAATCTGTCTCTATTCAGTTGTTGGATAACCTTGAAACCTCATTTGTGACATGAGGGATGCATGCTAACTTTAGTTAAACTCCCTGATTACTATTCTACACAAATTATTTTAATCTTAAGGCATAAGCCTTTTCCTCCTCCAAAAGACAGAATTAGTTAATAAATTCTATAGGGAATAACACAGTGCATGAATTATTATTTACCATGAAGTGTTACAGTTCATAAAATCATATAAAAATGCATATCATACATATATTCACCTCTGTACTATGAGATACAGGGCTAGATTAAGATTTTACTGTGGTTTTATTTTGGGTATGAAACTCCATTTTAGGGGAGTTACTCCAGGTTTACTCCCAGTAAAAACAGTGATACAAGTTCAAATCATAATGCAGATATAGATTTATTGATAATTGTGATTTTATTGATTTGGATGCTTAGAATTGATTTTGCTGTTCTTGTTGTTTTTGTTTGAGTGTTTTTGTTTTTGTGGTTTTTTTCTGTTTTTGTGTGTGTGTGTGTGTGTGAGAACATTTCTTAGAAGAGTAACAAAAACTAGTCATAGGATTTCTATGAGTAAATGTATCTCTTACCATCAATAAATGTAATTTGTCCGAAAGGTGTGCAGAAAACACTTTCTGTCACACTGCCATGTAGAGCACATTGCAACCACAGTGAATAGAACAGAAAAAAACCCCTGAATTGCTCAGAAACAAGTCACTTATAGCTCAATTCATGCTTCACTATAGCATTAAAAATCTTGTCGTGGAACATCTGAAAGCAAAATAAGTGGATTTACCAGAATAATTATATTATTGGGAAAGGTGAAGGGTTAAAATCAGATTGTTTAGACATGTGACAATAACCATACTTCTGTGAAAATACACAAGTAAGGACTAATTTGGGCTGCCAAAAATTCTAGCCAGAAATAGAATTCCTTACTTTATTTTAATTCTGTGTGACAAGAACTGGTGAAATTATTACACAGGCTGGTAAAATACAGGGAACAGTTTGATATGGTCATGAAGCATGCAAGCCTGATGCATGTACTGCAAAATACTGCTAGGAATTGAAGAGATGTGCAAAACAACTAGAAAACACCTTTAATTTCAAAAATAATGTGAATTTTTTGAGGTATAAAATTTCCATTTCTAAAGTTGCAGATTTTATAATTTTGCAGGAAATAATAACTCTTTCTATCTGTGTTGTTATCTGAATAAGGCCACAGCTTTACTCTCGACAAATTTGATTTTTATGAAATGAAAAGTGTGCTGCTTTTATGGCTTCATGTTGCATTGTTCACCTGCTAGTGAACCCTATCATATCAGAGAAGTGATGGAGAGCACGGACTGGTTTTAAAGGAAAGACCCTCATCCTAGGAATAATTCTTCTCCTTCTTTAATATTTATATTCCTGTAGTGCTCAAAGTCTTTGTTGCCTGAGATACAAACACAGTGATACAAGTTGACTCTTTTCGATGTGCTTGCAATCAAAGAATCACAAAAATGAAATAAGCAGGGAGACAGAGAAAGAATATTTTAAAAAGTATAATAGCTTGCAGAGCTTACAAAAATGCTGCTCTTTACTCTCAGTTCTGACTTCATACTTTAAGGGGTCGCTGCAGCAGATGGAGGAGACATCTTTAGCAGCCTAAGCAAGGATAAGACTATAGGAAATCAGAGAATTAAGACTGATCTGGAAAGAATTGAGGCCACATAGCATAAAATCTGGATTTCGCATTGTGATTATTATTCCAAGTTAGCTGTCAGTTTAATAGGCAATAAATCTAATTGATCAACATATGGAATGCTTCCCATATGGAAAAAGATTATTTCAGATTAGATAACAAGTTGATAAGAGAATACCACACTATAAGTCCAGAAACAAAGGGATTACTGTATAATTTACAGCTAGTTTTGCACAGCTGTCTTAGAGAAAAATGACCGAGGAGAGCAGGAGGAAGCAAACCAAATATCTGCTGACATATAAATGTGAGAACTAAAAAGCATAAGAAATTAGGTTAACCTTCAAGTCAGCATGCAATATAAAGTCAAATCTGTACAGATGCATTCATTTTGGTAGTAGTGAAACTAGGAGAGGATTTTTTTAAGGTAAACTACTAGATTTTGCAAAGGAAGAACTAGATGGAATGTGAAAGAGGCTTTTTCAGAGGTGGTCTCAGTCTGGGGCCCGCAAAGAACTTTGAAATTGTTTGCAAAAGGTACCTGTGGAAACCAAGCTCATAAATACTCTGTAGCAATCCACACGTGTTAATTTTCACTGGGGTTTCCACTTCTCCAAGTAAATTAGTAAGGGGTCCACAAATCAAAAAAGTTGAAAACCATTGGGCTGAGGACTAATCTCTGTCCTCAGATATGCACTCAGTTCCCATCACAGGCCCTGGGAATGGCTCTTGTGGCTGAAGAATTGGCCCTATTCATCCAACAGTCATTAAGAACGAAAAGTTGTCCCTGGTTGAATACTGAGCAGGCATAGGTACATGTCAGATAATGGAGACCCTCAGCGTACACAGAGGCTGTAATTCACCCATGGGGTCCTGGTGAGTGCATGTGCTTTAACTGCACAGCAGTTTGAACTCAGCCCACAGCCATCTGGTGCTATTTAAAATATATACTTTTGAACTTTCACCTTTTAATCTTTCTGGTTTGAAAACATACACCAGTTCAAAGGTTACCTCTCTTAAACCTTGAGCAATTCCCTTTTAGTAACAACACTGAAGGTTTATTATCATTACTTTTACTGGTGTTAATGAAAGGGCAATTCTCTACTGTGATTTGTACACACATTTTGAAATAAACCAAAACACAGTTGTTATACATTTAAAAATACATTTTCCATAAGTGCCATGATTTTTAGGTGCCTCCATTCTGGGAATTTCAAATGAATGGCTTTCTTAGGAGTCTAATTATCAGATGGGCTCAGTACTTACAACCTCTCCACTGCCCCCAGAGTACCAGAATCAGAGGCGCTCAGGAATGAAATGAATGATTTAAAACTTTGGCCATACATGGTTATGCAGATGCATGCAAATCACTCTTGAGACTATGTTCTATTCTGTCTACGATAGCAGAAAAGCATAAACTCACCCCAGATATGTTTTCCACCCCTCTCCATGGCACCCAAACACCTTTATCGAGTCAAGAGAGCCTGTAGGTAAGCATGGTGCACTGATAGCCGGTTTTCTCAGTGCTCATGCATTAGCCTAACACCAGTTTCATCTCTTCTTTTCAGCTGATTACTTGTATGGAATGTCACACAGATATTTTAATGTTCCATGGAGATTTGTGTTAGGCAAACTGAAGCATTCACACTAAGGACCCCATTATCTGGACCTGTTCTGTATGGAATTTGAAACTTCTATTTTAAAAGAATGCAATTAATACTATTACTTGAAGAGAAATGGTTTCCTGAAGAAGTCTAAGAAATGGAGATGTAACTGGCTCTGTAGGTAACATTTGAAATAGCTCAGACCTTGCCTTCATATGTTCTTCTCAGTCTTAGGTTTACATTTCCAGAACTGCAATACCTGTTACTGATTATTTAACAGGGCTCCAGATTCCCTGGGACTAAGGGCAAAGCATGAGAAGCATACCTCTCATTTGTTCTCAGTTTGGAGCCTAAGGTTTGAGTTTTTCTATCAGGATAGATGAATTCATATTTCTATCCTACTTAATTCTCAAACACATTTCAACATCAACTTAAAAATTATATTGAATAACATGGGATGGAGTCTGTAAGTTTTACCATTGCACAGCAGATTTTAAACATCACACAGAATATGAGAGGAAATGATTCTCTCCCTTACATTAAAAAAAAGTAAAAATTGGAACTCCTAAAAAGGATTTACACATATTGCTTCAGGCTGCTAGCCACTCGCTTAGAGGTGGGTGGTGTTTGTTCAATAGCTGAAATACTTTTTGACTTGACTTTCTGTTTTTCTTGTTTCCCAGGTGATTGGTTCTGGTGTTTTTAGAACTGTCTACTACATCCTGAACATTTTCCATGCGTCACTGACTGGGAACATTTTAAGCTGGCGTCAAAGATAGAGTCTGTGGGGAAGTCTGCACACAAATAATACTTCTTCATTGTTCTTGCTCAGCAGCAATCATGCCTTTTGCAGGCTGTTATACCCAGTGAAGCAGAAGAGTAAACTAAAAATAATCAGTCTGATAATTTTTTTCCTAAGCAATCCATATTCTCATTTTCAGAGCCAATGTACCTCTGGATGGCAGAAAGTGTTCAACTCCATTAGCACCAGCCATCCAGTAGAGCCCAGCATGGCAGGCGTGTGATAGCAGCCATGTAAGGAAGCCTAGGAGAGGCCACACAGGAAGATTATAAATGAGAACCACAGTTGGAGATGAATGGTGAAGTACAATGAAATGGGCTAGACGATGCTGAATGTCCTTTGGCATAAGGAAACAATCTAATTTCTGTAAGCTTTTATTCAGGAAAAATGCCTTGACATCAGCATATGCAGACCACAATCTGCAAGAGTGGCATAAAAAATAACTCCAAATCTTGAAGTAGTCTCCTAAACAGATTCTTGTGAAACAAGGGTCACCTTTGAAAGTGCGGTGACTCACAGCTCCCATCAGAGACGAACCTTCAGCACCTTATTTTATCAGATTTATCTGCGAAGTAGGAGGAGAAGGTGCACAGTAAGGTTTTGTTACAGTGTTTCAGCTTACATTTAGGGTCATTAAAACTGTGCAGGGTGTCTTCAGGGGCCAGAAGGGAAGCAGTGTGATGTCTCTGAAGAGGCATTGGCAGCTGCCCTTGCACTATGTGAGCAATGTAGTTCTATATCCATTCCATCGAACTGGAGCTGGAGGCATCACAACAACTGTGGGAACTACCCCTGGCCACCCATGCATGCTCTGCTCTGCAGCGTGTGCCAGCAGCTCGAGGCATGGCCCCAGGCAAAAAGAGCTGTGCAAGGCAAGGAACAAAATGCTAATATTTGTCAGTGACTTTCTCCCTCTGCATTTGGTCTGGGTGAGAAGTGGTAGAAAAGGAAAGGAGAAAACAAGGCAAAGTAATAGGGAAAGACACTGAGAGTACTCTTGACTCACTATATAGAAGCTAGAAGGAAGACAGTCATCCAGAAGCAAGGCAGAGGAGGGAGATTACTCATGAGTGAAAGGTAAGGAAAGAGGCTAAAAGTCTATAAGGAACAAGATGTTTAGTGAAAAACTCTCTAAGAATCAGTTTCCTTGGAAAACAGTAAATTGCTGCATTCAAAAGATTTTGACTGTCTCTAGGAGCTACCCCTTGGATCACAAATGGGTAAATTCCACTTACCAGCCATGTAGGAAATCTGAGGTGTCAAAACCAAGAAATTCACATAGCAACCAGGTTTTGAACAGGAAAAGAGTGTAAGGCCCCACAAAAAGCTCATTGTGGATGTTTTTTTGGAAAAGGAAAGAGTGTGCACCTTTCGGGCCTTCAAGCAAATGCCTGAGAATTTCAGCAATGTTACACCTTGATCCTGGAGAGAGACCTAAGCTGAAGCCAACAGTAGTAGAGAAAATGCTCTCTGTCCCAGTAAGTATTCATACAATTGTAACTTAGGGTTCATAAATTTTGGAAATAACTTCTCTGATGAAAGGATAGTTGGGTGCTGAGTGTCCTGCATGTCCTCCATACCTTTTCTTTTCTGGAAAAGACTCTGCTGCCTGTATTTGTACATTTTGCAAACAAGATACTTCTGCTTGTCCTCACATTTGAATTCTGAGCTGGAAATTCTGTTTACCAAGTTATCACTTGTCTGGGTAAAGGGCTTCTTTACTAGTTCTTTATTCCTGGAACACACAGAGCTCTGAGGAAAAAAAAAATTGCAACACATAATTTATTGGCAAAGTTAGGCTTTTGCTCTTATTTCCATGAGCGCAGCAGCAGCATGGCTTCTTGAACGTACTCATTATTCAAATATATTCTCTGAGTAAACAGCCAAACACTCTGTACTGTCAGATTTTGCCATTACATTTTGACTGGTGATGCATCTTTCCAAAGGCTTGGCTGATCACCCTGAGGTTGAGAACAGTTTTGTGGAGAAAATATCCTGCTGTGGTTTGTAATTTGCCACTGAGCCCCTCTCCTCCAGTTCTGAAAGGCTGATCTGTGTGATTATAAAGGCCAAACTTAGATGCAGGTGGTGGGAGGGGGTATCAAAGAAGAGCCTACTATTCTGCAGTTATGTAGTGTCTGATAGCACAAGCAGTCTCATATGAAGGGTGTTTTTCTCTATTTCATTATTCAGAAGGAATTTCTTAAGAGAGCTGGAGGGTGAGAAAAGAAACTGAGTTTTGTTCATCCCAGAGCCTAGCTGACTTGCTCTGGTGGTGGTGGTATCTTCTACCTAGGTAAGACTTCCTTGTCTGTCTGCAGCTCAAGTCAAGCCACTGTGGCATCAGTTCAGGGTGGGGAGAATCTGCTGAGGATCTCTTTGGGCAGCGCAGGCAGAGGTGGGAGGGCCAGGGTGTGTGGGAGGAGTTGGCAGAATGCAAGGGAATGAGGTATTCCCATCTGCACGAGGCACAGGACGTGGTGAGTGAGAGGAACCAAGCTGAGGCTGGTTCTAAAATGCATGGTGTTTCCTTACCCAGCACTTATGCCTTGGAAACATGGGAGGCTGTGCATGAGGCTGTTGTGGTGGAAACGTGGGCAGCCTCAGTGTCATCATACTTCTGCTCCATCACTTAAACCTTGCACAAAACAAAAGCCTCAAATATGTGTGGGATGTTCCCCAGCTGGGAGATGTCACTTGCCTGAGCATACAAACCAAAGTCATCATTAAGATAGATGCTTGTACACAAGCTGATTTAACCTCACTGTTCTGAAAGCAAATACACATTTTACATCACAAGCTGAATTTGGAAAAAATTGCAGATAGCTTATTTGTGCACAGAAACTACAGTATTTTTTCCTTTGATGAACTTTACAATAATGCATCACTTCCCCTGCTAGCTAATGTAATTATAATCAAAGACAGGTCTTAAACTGGTGAAAGTGAAAGATGCGACCAGAACTCAAACTGAACTTGGCATGTCAAATGTTATCACTTCAAATCATCGAATTATGGTTACCAGTGTTCAAATGGGGTCTGCATCTGAAGAGCACAAAGTAGCCAAAACTAAGGAGGACTTCCCATACAGTAGTTGCAATTTTTTTCTTCTCTCTAAACTGTGTCCCATCATAACAGGAATCCATGGAAGGAAAGAAAGGGTTTGTTATTCCAGTGGCTGTTTACAGTCTTTAAGTGAAAATCCAGCGTAATATAAATGGCTTTCTATATCAACCGCAAGGATTGCAGAGGGTGCAGATTTAAAAACCCCTCCTTCCAAGACATCTTGATTGCAGATGTTACTAAATGATTCTCTGGTGCTGGAAATACTCATCCTGGCTACATATTGATCATAGAATACATTCCGTTCTCATGGTTTTCTGACTAGAAGAATGGAAGAAATGCCTCAGAATGTAAGAAGGGAGAAAAATACTTCTGTCTGTAGAGTGATAGTTCTCCCTATCTTTTGGTCTGGGAGTCAGGTTTCTGCCTGAGGGGAGCTGTATGAGGGATGACGAAAGTAATTACCCTGTCAGGTTAAATATAATTTTCTTCTATGTGTCTGCTTCTCATGATGTCATTTGATTAACCTGTCAGTCATCTTCCCATGGCATGTGTCCACGTGATGTCATGCGCTAAGCTCCATGGTTTATTGTGCTAGTCTAACATAAACTTGAAAAATCTTTGATTTAAAACTTAGTTTTTCACCAATGCTTTGTATTTTTCTTTTGCTTCAATCTTACATGTTCTTTTCTTGTCTCATTCCCATCTTATCCAATTTCTTTTTTTGCTTCCCTGACTCAGTTTTTCCTTTAATTTCCTATCTTGGTTCATCTCACTTTTTCTCTCCCACCACAATTCTGTTTCACCCTTTTCACATGTCTTACATCTCTTCATTGTTTCCATATCAGGGTACACTGCAAAGACCATTTTGCCTTTGCCTCCTTTGCTATGTGGTGCACCTCTCAGTCCCCCTAAGATAAATGTAAGGCCATTCTAAAACTTTCTCTTTTAAAAAGATGAAGATGTGTGGTTTTCCTTTTTTTTTTTTTTTTTTTTTGAAAAAAACACCTCTTAACTGCCCTGGTTATCTCAGAAAATCTGGGGACAATCTAGACAGTACTACAAGTTGTATGTAAATCCTCCTTGTACTGGGGATGATTTAATCTTCAAGGATTTCACCTGAATATTGTCAAATTATGGTAAAGTCTGCTTAATTTGTCAACTCATTCTTCCCCCTGTTTTGATGTTAGAACATAGAATCTCAAGCAGACTATTTTATTTATAGAAGAACATCTTAGAGCCCAGATGGATGGCAGAAGGATTAAAGATTAAGGTTTTGCATGAGAAAAAGGTTGCAAATCACTAAGACAGTCATCATATTCCTCTGACTGCAGCCAAAATATGTATCATACATATTTAGTTAGCTTGGGATGCGGGGTGTGTAAAAGTAACAATATAAATTATTTTGCTCACATATGCTTTGAGGCCCATGGCAAGCACAAGGTGGCTTTGTGAGAGAGTTGGACATACAGTGTTCCTATGTCAGAAATTAAAAAATCAGGTGCAGTACACATTTGCATTAGCATACCCGGGATGGGATTGTGGGAATGCATTTCTTACATAGAATGATTCTTTTCTTAAAATTTCATAAGGGCAGAGTGCTTTCCCATCCAGGTGGAGGACAGTTCTGTATGAATTTTGCCCTCAGTGACCAGGAGTGGAGACATAAAAAAAACTATTCAATGTCTCTGGTTGCAGAGATAAGTGAAAGAGTCATTGGCAGCAACTCTGTAGTAATGGCAGCAGTAAGTACCGGGCACGATTTGAATCTCTTGATAGTGATATGGGGATGCCAGAATATTTATCAAGCCATTAGGAGAGGCTGTGCCTAGCTGATAAGATGACTACAGCTGATGAAGTCCACCTGAAGACTCTGATGATGCTGGGACACATTTGCAGCCAACAAGGGAGCATAGCAGGGAGTGCTGCCCTCAGAGCAGCATGTACAGTTCATCAGCAAAATTATACAGTCTCCTGCCTGGGGCAAACTTGTGGAATCTTTAATTAGAAGAGTTAAGAAACATCCTGATGTACATGTTCCTCATGGCTGGGAGCCACCAATAGCCTGCCCTGCTGAGAAACTGTTTCAGTGAGTTGGTGGCAGAGGGGAGGGAGCTAGGAGAGATCATCAGAGAACCAGTTCCGAGAGTGATTAATACAGGGCCATATTTTAAACTGTCCCGATATAAAACTGCCAAAATTGTTATGGTTCTCTCTTTGGAAGATGAAATTGCCCAATTCATATCACTTAATGTCTCTTAGTGTCATCAAATCAAAAAAATGTTTGACTGGAACTAGATTGGGAACAGATTTTTTGCTATAATCATATGTAAGCAACATGAATAAGGAAGAATTGATCACAGCTTTTCTGATGTGGAATCAGCACATGTGCCACATCATGGATAAAATCAGGTGCTAGCACTTGTATGTATGTTGAGAAATGTTTTTCTCTGAGTGGCTTTTGTTAGTCAAGGCTTTCATAGCTCTAGAAGGATGTTGTTACCTACCTTACCTCAATTACTTATCACCTGCTCCGGTAAGGCACTGAACTTAGGCATTTGTTTTCCCCTCCTGCTTTGCTGTGAATTGTCCTCTCTGCTGATGATTAGAGTCTTCTAGATCATGGAAGCTAGTGTGGCCATCAGGTCATGCAAATTCAAAATACGTTTTCTGTATTTCCCTCTCTCTAATGTGTATAGGTAAAGACAGAGAGCTCGACATAAACAAGCAAGTTTTTCCTTGAAGAAGTTTTAAAGATCATAACCATAAAGGATTAAGAAATTAAAAAGCTTTTTTCTGTTTGCTTCCAGTAAACAGAAAGTGGTATAAAGAGAGGAGGAATGGAGAACAAACTTGTGTTGCTTTTCGCAATTAATTAAGTGTATAAATGCTTAACAATGAATAAACACTATTGACAGAGAAAAGTAAATATGTCTTAAATTTTCTCTGGTTTTTAAAACAAAGAATATCAATAGCAAAATTGTGTTTTTGAATGTGTTTTGAATTTGACAGTGTCTCTTTGACATTTATAAAGTACAGTGATGAGTATGTAATTAAAGTTCTTTGCTTATTTTTCAATAAAGAATTCTCAGTCCTACAAACTTCCTTTGAGCTATGGAGTGACTGAACAAAGGAGGAAGGCTTGCCAGCCTGTTCCCAGGCACACCATGCTGTGCACTAGCAATGTGCTTGCCTTTGAACCCAATGCTGAGCCAGACCATGTGCATGTGCTGAGGAGCATCTCTTCCCAATGTTCTTGGGGGTTTGTTTCAATTACCACAGAAGTCCTAAGTGAGGAATAGAATGTTTTCCTGAATTTATTTGCCTTTCCTTCTGTCTAAATATGAAGTATCAGTCTTTTCGTGCCAAAGAGAGATGTTTTCTTGGGAGCTCACATATCTGGTTTGACTGCAGATAAAATACTGAACAGCATGTATAGCCCTGGAACATTAGCACTGAATCCACAGGTAATGAATTTTGCTGTAGGCTGTTTTTCAGTTGTTGTTTTTGCTCCTCACTCTCAGAGTGTGCTTTTCACCAGTAAGCACCCTGCTCAGGATTACAGCACTGATGCCCCAGCCTGCCCGGGTTGGAGCAGGCTTAGCTGTGTCAGTAACACAAGCCCTCAAGCCAGCAAACTCCCGCTTGCGAGCACACAAAAAAGGCACAGACCAAAGCTGTCTAAATGTTTTCACTCTTTCCGTATGAAAATGCTCATTTGGCCCAGACCATATGTGGAGATGCATGTTTATCTCAAATTACACATAACATGCAAATTACTATCATAAGGCTGAGCACTGCATTAAATCGCCAGTGGTCAAAGTACATAGGCTGCGGGTCAGGGACAGGACTTTGGGAGTCCCCCTTACTGTCTGCTTAGCTCCAGAGTGATGTTCCTTCCTGTATACTCTGACTGCCTGCTTGATTGTCATTTAGCTGGAGATGGGACATGTTGGCTTGAATCCTTTCTGATGAAGGAACCTGAATCTTATCCATCTCTGAGAGGGGCTGGTGTCAGTAGAGCTGCAGGCAGGAGCTGCTTGGACATTGTTTTGAACAAGGGCTCCTGTTCCCATGCTCTGGATGATTTTGCAGACATATGCCTGCTGTGGCTTGAACACACCTCCAGGCTTGAAGCCTTCCACTTCCCAATGACAGACTTGGCTGTCACACAGGTGTCAAATTGCAGTATGAAATGGCAGTAGCAGGTGAAAGAATTCACAGCATGTCCATACACAAATTAAACAACTGGGATTTTGCTGGTATATAAACCTTTACGTTATCTCTCCCAGTCTTCTTGTGGATTCATTCTTCCTAATTCAGTGGCTAACTTCATATGGAAAATCATCATCAGGTGATGGAATTGTATGCATCTCTCCACAGACCCAGCCCAGAAGCCTCTGGATATTCTTTTCTGAGGGCACCAGGGGTTGGATACCTGAAATGGATGCATTAAAAATTATTTAGGTTTTCAGACATTAAAATATGATGCAACTATTTCAAACAGATGGCAAATCTGTGACTGAATGCTGAATGTCTGCTGCAGGAAAAGTCTGACAAGATTGCTAAGGGCAGTTGCTTTAGGAAAAATAGCGGAAGGTTACCCTGAGCAACTTGTAGGTGCTCCTGGAGATGGTGAGGTTATTGCAAAAGAGCAGCCAAGTGTGGCAGAGCATGAACGATGGTGGATAGAAGCCCCTTGTGCACTGAAGTACAA
Organism: Anomalospiza imberbis; assembly: GCF_031753505.1. Classification (NCBI taxonomy): domain Eukaryota; kingdom Metazoa; phylum Chordata; class Aves; order Passeriformes; family Viduidae; genus Anomalospiza; species Anomalospiza imberbis. The sequence continues at coordinate 129,321,087 of NC_089681.1, forward strand.
GATCTCTGTATCATGTGAATGTCATGCCAGTTCTATGTCAGGAGGAAAGCAGAGCATGGGTCCCGTCTCTGTTCTCTGTTGTGTGCAGTTGGTTTACCCTCAGCAAATATTGTTCTAACAGAGCCAGCTGTCAGATTTGCATCTGTTGAACAGATTTAAAACACTGATTTCAGTGGGAGGCAGGTACCTACTCTGCATAAGCACTTTTGCAAATCCCAAAAGGCATTTTTCCATCTTCAGGCACTTCAATATCTTTGAAATTCTTGCCCTTTGTGCCTAGCTTTGCCTCTCTAAAAAACAGAGAGAAATCTGCCTCCCTAGGAAGTGAAGCAGAGTTAAATGTATTCATATTTGCTTTAAGCTTTGGAACCACAGACAAGATGTATTCCACAAAGGTGTACTTCTTGTTCAGCATACTACACAATGAAACACCTGTGTATTCAGTTATTGTCCATGCTGTCATTGGCCTCATTTTGAAAGATGTATCCATGAATCAGAGGAAGGCAAGGTGTCACGCTAATGAATGATACCTACAGAAAGATAAGTTACAGTTTTATGATGGCCCAGCAGTTCTTTTATGAAGGACAGAAGCAAGGTTTCACTGCTGGTATCCTCCTGTGCTTGAATGTCTTGCAGAAAAGAGGTAGAAAACTACTACAGGTGTTCATTGTGGTCATTGTGCAAGACGTTTATGGATATTCTCAGTTCAGTCAGAGAGAAAAGGAGAGATTTCTACCAAGCTGGGCCTGGAAAAGAGTTTGAAAAGAATGTAAATAATTCACTATCTCTCTTGTTGTTCACATTGTTTATAGATATGTTCTACCACCGTGCATCATTCACAGTGCACCAATGGTGTGAGATGTTTTTACTTTAAGACAAATGAAATTGGTCTGCACGATGTTCTCTATAAAAAGAGAGATGTATTTGAAATAAAGCAGATGAGTTTAGTTCTCATCTTCTGAACTGGAGTCTCTGTTCCCGTCCTGCCTTAACGGCAACAGACGTTTGGTGAGATAAAGACAGCAAAGACAACTATATGTCCAGATCTTCAATTATGATGTCTAAAAGAGCTCAGTTTTTCAAAATTGTCCCATGCTCCATGTGCTTAGACCCTTCTGCAGTGAATGACGTGGTGGCTTCACTGGGGCTTTCTGGTTGCAGAGGTCTTCTTGCCCTTGCTCCTCTACATCTTGCCCTTACTGTGATATTTCCAGAGTTTCAGAATCTGTTCCTGCACTCTTTTGATAACATGAACTAAGCAGAGGTTGTGTTTGAGCCCTGCAGGGTCTTTTCACCCTAGTTCCCCCATGGACTGCTTGGGGTGGAAATTTCCATCTGACTTGCTTGCCCTGCCCTCAGATACAGGAGTTTACTCAGGCTGCCCAGTTACTGCTTATCTTGCCTTGGGGTTTTTAACCTCTTTCCTTTTGCTGGGCCAGCAGCTATCCTACCAGTGGAGCTATGCTGGCCTCCTTAAGACTCAGCCTGGCTGTGACTTCAATTGCTGGCTGATCCCTGCTTCCCAGGTAGTGGTCTGTCCTCTATATCTGATAATAGTCACCTTCTCCAGGGGAAATTCAGAGGAAAAGGCTCCCGCTCTCTGCTTCCTCTTTGCTTGTCTGCACAGACATGCTGTATGAATGTGATGGGTTTTCTTACTAATCATCTACTTTGGCTATATTGGGTTTGACATTATTTTGATTTATTTATTTGGTGGTTCTTGATCTTTCCCAGTGGCAAATGCTATGGAAAGCCAGATAAGTACTTCACCCTATTCTTAAACAGCAGGACAATATGTCTTAGCTTTCAATAGCTGAGCATTTTGATGGCTGACAGGGCAACTGGAAGACAATTAAATTACATGATTTGAAGCCAGGGTTCTTTGTTTTAGTGTCTGGCCTGTCCAGGCATTCTAGTGTTATGTTTGTAACTTTTCCCTTTACTTCTATGAAGACAGAAATATGATCAAAGAAAATAAAAAAGGAGAATCTGCAGAAAAGTTATGCATTACTGAAGCATTCTATGTTAGCAGCGCCAAAGGCTGTGAACTCTCTTAGTGTATTAAAGCCTTTTAATAATTTGAGATCACATTATAATCCCCTTTTCCAGAATCCTTACAATTTATACATGGTTTAATGCTTGGAATAAAGTTAGAATCTCAGTCTCTCTTCCTTTTTTTTCCCCCCACTCTTATGCCACAGTCAAGGATAATAATTTTATTTTCTCAAATGTGTTAAAAGCATTAATTGCTCTAGTTGAAGTATTTTATTTTGAGTTAAAGTCACTCAAAACTTTAATATGACACAGAAGATACAGCACAGTAATTCTAGCTGTGACTCAAAACAGGAAAAAATCCTGACTTTGATCTGAGTAATAACGCTTCTCTCCCTGACAAGACTGCTTTCATGACATATTGAGCCTTAGCACCAGAAGCACCCAAGAGCTTCTGGCTTCCAGGACAGGGAAGGCAGCTGGCAGCTGGCTGAAGCTGGAGCTTGCCCTGGACTCAGCCACACATCCTGTCCATGCGGGTGGGAGATGAGAGGAGAGGACATCTCACAGCACCACAGGCACCATGCAGTAAAGTGGAGCCACTTGCCTCAGTGATCTTAATCTTTTCCAAGATAGTTGTTTAAATTTGCTTAGACCATTCTTGGCATTAAACAAAATGTGTTACATCTCATTATACATAGCTATGTAAAGCTGGAGCATTTTATGCATTTGGTAGAGTGGTTAAGCCAGCAAACAGATGTAAGGCAGCTGAAATCTCTGGGGAGAGAGAAGGGTCAGCTGGAACAAGCACATGAAGGGCAATATGGGGTGACAGTGGGTCAGCTCTCCCTCACAAGGAAAAAGGCTTGATTCAGCTCCCAGCCCTGGTGGAGAACAGAAGGGTTAGTGCAGTGATTTAGGGCAAAAAATGTGCATGCTAGAATTTATTTACATAGCTATGCTGCTGAACCCATGTGCCAGTTCACCTCAGGCCTGTTAAGCACCTTTGGTGACACATTGAAGCTATTCTGGGATGGATTTCTAAAAGCATGAAGGGCAAACTGCCATGACAGTTCCACTGGAAGCCTCCTAGGGGGTGACTTGAGTATCTAAACATGTATGTCCAGCACAGTTTAGATGCCCTAGGGTCTTGTGCTTTACTGTAGAAAGTCATGGGTTTCCCATACACCTATCAGAATCTCACCAGAAATTATCAGCTGACCAGAAATTATCTGAAATTACACTGGTTACCTATGTTTAGGCACCTGAATATCTCCCCTAATGCCATGTTGTGCTTGCAGCTAATCCAGCTTGTCATAGGAAGAGAGAAAATTTTCTCAGTCCTTCAAGCTTATTTCAGTAGGTCCCTTCCACCTATTTTATAAAACCACGGTGGGCTGGTGGTCTTCCAGTTCACACACATTTTTCTAATTTTTTAATGTTTTGATTGGGAAGAAGTCAGACTTCAAAATTTGTGTTTAAGGTTAATCTAGCATTATTGGGTTTCAGAGTTAACGTCCATTTAAAAGAACCTAACTTCTTCACCTCGGAGGCCACCATCCCTACTGTGCCAAATATTTTCAAGGAGTGTTGGTCTTGGCAGTGTGTTTGGAAAGTTACAGAAATCCAGTTAAGCAGCATCATAGAGGAAAAGTTTTAGAGTTGTCTGACTTTAAAAAAGATGTGCTACCAGAAGTTCTTTTCATCCTGAGCCCCTCTGGTCATATGGAGGGATGGATAGACATGGTCAACCTGGTTCCAAAATCTAAAAGTCTTATGTTTCTGATAAAAAAAAAACCCTGCAGGGCTAAATACTATGACTCTTTTGAATTCAAACTTGTGCTCCAGGCCCAATTACGTGAGTAGTATGCACTCCTGAAGCTTTTCCTCCTTGCTTGTGCCTGCTGTGTACCTGACAACATGAACACCTTCCCAGGGCTTCCCAACAGAAGTCAACCCTTATCTCACAGTTTCTCTTTATCTGATCTCTCTGCTGTACCTCCACATCTCAGTCTTCTCTGGCTCTGAATCCCAGAAATTTCCCCTTTTTAGCCACTCTGCTGCCTGAGCATGTAAATGCCCAGCTTGGACAAACATTTGTGCCACTTGCCTAATTTCAGGCCTCCCCATTGCAAACCTTCCTGCTCAGGCTATCTTATAGCCCTTTACCCCATGGAGAGCATCTGCCTCTCTAGGAAACTTCTACCAAACTAATTCTGTTGTTTCCTCATTCTTCCCAACTATTTTCTGTATTTATTATATCAGGTATAGCACCCACTCAGCTGTTTTGGATAGAAAAAATGGCAACAGGATACTCTTATTTGATTTAAATACTAATGGACTTGTACATTATATAGGTTTTGGATAAAAGGATTCTGTGTGGCAATGCCAGGAGTCACCTTCTCTGTCACTTGGGTAAAAGCTACTTAGGGTGACTGGCAAGCCTGAGACACTCATATATACAAACAATGCAAGAAGGAAACTGCCAGATGATGAGAGGCAAAAGCTCATAATATAGAGTCTATACTGTGAGAATCTCAGATTCTGTGTATTCAACTTGATTTTCCTCAGATGGCTTTAAGATGCCAAAAATAGTGGACATCTGATTTCTGAAAGGCAGAATCATTAGCCACTTAGGGAAATCAAGACCTTAAAACTGGAGTTGCAACAATGTATATTCATTATGTGTATACATCCAGAATATATATTATTTTTGAAAGAAGACATATAAACCTTCAAGTTTCAGTCCATTAAGTTAGAAATTACCAGAGGTTATGAATAAATTTTGTCAATGAACAGGTTTAAATTTCAGTGACTGCTTAAGGAAAAATTGTATATTTGACTTGCTTTAATTGCCAAAGGCTACGGTTTCAGAGGAAAGAATGACTGGCTAAGTAGTAGGCAAAAAAAAAAATGATACCATTAGTACATGATATATTGTGCTATTTTCTGTGCCATAGGTTCTCTTCTGTGTTGCTCCATCTCACCCAGATCTCACAACAAACTTCAATATGTCTGTCTGCAACCTAGCTGTTATTCCTGCTAAGATCAATGCCTCCTGGTTGGTTGCAGATATTTAATTATCCCCAGACGTGTAGTGTACAGACTGGAGCCTTACGTACACATAACGTTGAGGATGAAGGGTCTGTGACCAAACCTTTCTCTGAGCAAGAGTCACTTAACACATTTTTGCATTACAAAATATCCCACAGTGAGATCTCACTGGAACCAGATGTTCATAGCAGAAAGCATATGGCAAGAGGATGTAGATCCATTTTTCTTAAGTCCTCTTGAAAAGCCATTGTGTCATAGCCCAAATTCTGCTGAAATTCATGCTTATAATCCCTAAAGCCTTTGCCCAGTTAAAAAAAAAAAGCACGTCTCTGTTTTCATTGCTTGTGAATCACTTCCACATCCATTGATTTCTGATGGTTTGCAGAGAAAGCGGCTGAGAAGAGAATCTGACCCACAATGAACAAGGTGTGCATGGAGCTTGAATGAATGGAACATGTGTGACAAATTAGTGAATGAGTGTTTGTCCCAGAGAAGCAGAGACAATAGTCAAATAAAAATCAGCCTTTGTGTGTTCCATAAGTATTTAATCTCAACCTAAAGAGATAGAAATTTCCAAACAGTATGTATGCTGTTTATCTTATCTTGTCATCTCATATTATACAATGCCTGCTGGTGCATGACAGCTGCCTAATCTGTTTATGTAGCCGGGCTTAACCAGGTGAGTTTGTTCTTATTGAATGGATTAGAGTGTCTGACAACAGACCGCTTTTCAAAGAAAGTCGCTGCCAATACAGAGAAGTGCAGGGCCTTAAAAAACACCGTAATCCAATGCCCAGGGCTAATGAAGGCTGAAACCGTCCTTCAGTTCATTTAACCCCCTTGAGCCCACAGATACTGCATTTATTAAAGGGGTTAATTGCTATGTCCTGGCCAACTACACCCAGCAAAAGCCTAGTTGTGTGGCCAGATGTGTGTCCTTCATGCCAACAAGGCAGCAATCCATTTCTGAGAGGAGCCTTGGGAAATGTGTGCCAGGCAGGCACCCAGGGACAGTAGCAGTGACCAGGACAGGAGCAGTGTGTGCTCCTTTTGTGCTTCCTCTTGAAATGGCTACAAGAAGGATGAGGCTGAGGGGTTGCTTCCTTGGTGGCCCACAGGTAACCTTCCAGTGGTCACTGCAGGTCTGGCACTGCTGCTAGCACTGCTTTGGAGCGTGGCAGAGGGACTGCAAGAGTCCACCAGTGTCTCAGGAAGCAAACAAAGAGTCACACTTTGGATCTTTTAATATGCAATGGCCATAATTTGACATCCTTAGGCACAATCTGAGTTACTCACTGTAAAAATGTTGTTATTTCTTGACTGTATTTGACCCTGCCAATAACAGGAAAATTGCCAACCACAGTCAGTTATGTCTCCCATTCTTTCACTTTACTCTTCACCTGGGATCTTTCAGGTAATTACAATTCTTAAAAGCTATTGAAGGTTGGAAACACTTTCAACAGTGTTTGCAGTACATAGGAAATTCTAAGCCAGACTAGACATTCTTGGTTTGGTATAAAGTCCAAATATATGAGTCATCCTACAAAACAAATGTCATATGGCAGCCTGTGCTCATGAAAATAAATTACTGATTTGTTTTTTAGGCTTTAAATAAATAATTACATGTTTTTTTCTGATCTGTCTCTTTTATGTAAATGAATAAATGTATGTTGTCTTCCTGAATTTCCATGTTCATAAAGAACTAGTATGTGCCATATGTAGACACAATAACAAGAAACTGAAATACATGAAGAGCTGGTCCAGGATGACAGAAGAAAACCTGTAAAATCATGGTGACAATTAGAAATGCTCTTTAAAATTTTTGAGCTGAGAAATGTGTGTCTTATAGGTATTACACAGATTTATGTTTGGTTTTTAACAAATTAGTAAAGCACCATTTTCAAGCACTCAACACAGTCACTTTTTGTTTGCAAGCCAGAACCATTTTTCATTCCATGCTTTTATAAAACCATAAACACTTGAAAGAGATTATACAATATTGATATATAATCCTTTATGCAATCAGACTTTCTCTGCGATGATCTGAAACCACTTCTCATTTACTGATGACTGAACTGTCACCATACCCTTTTTTAGAGATGTTTTCTACCATTTTGGAGATGAATGACTGAAAACACAGGCTGTACTTAAACTGGAAATGCTTTACTGGTAGAGGAGTTCCTGTACATTGTGGGAATTAAGTACACTTAGTCTATTGGACAAGCAGGATTGCTTTGCACTGGTATAGTAAAATCAGTTTACCCTTCAAATGAAACAAGCTATATTAGTAAAAGCCCAATTTTCCTGATGTGAATGCAAGCCAAGGTCTCCTGGACTGGTCTCCTTTATCTAAAAGAAAATCCAGTCAGAGCAGATTTTTAGGATTTTCTACCTTTGTCTAGACTTTCTGGGTGAGTGCCTTGCAGCCCTCGGGTACAGCTGAGCACAGCAGCAGCTCTGGCCGTGCTGCAGCAGAGTCAAGCCCTCAGGAGATCCCAGCGTGTGCAGCAGGTCCCAGGTCAGACGGGGCTGCAGGTGCACTGTGCCCCAGGTGCCACTGTCCTGGATCCCTGCACCAGTGACAGCACTGCTGGGCTGAGCAATCAGTGCAAATCAGGGGCAAAGCCAGTAGCAGAGGTTTATCCCATTAAAAGCCAGGCCATACAATGAAAGGCCCTGTGAGTTCCCTTGGCATTAATAAGGCAGCTTCTGTTCACTAGGGCGGCTGTGTCTTTGCACAACATTTCTGGGGTAGCAAAGAAGAGTCATGGTACATATACATGTGTGTGTGTGTGTGTGTATGTGTGTATATATAAAAAAATCCATGTTCACATAGTTGCTTGTACTTCCCATAGTGTCAGATATCACTCATGAGCGAGTCAGTGATTTCCATATGGCCTGCTTAAGTAGTAGTAGTGTCTGGCTTGAAAGGTATCTGGTAACTGTAGAAATTTCAAGCAAATACAAAAAAAAAGTCCCTGCATCTAGACAGAAAGAAAGCGGATTGCAAAATCTGGACATAGGGTAGTATTAGTTTTCAGCAATTTGAAAATATGATAAATGAATTTTGAAACACCTTCTCTAGACTCCATCTTATTTTCACTTATTTTCCCATTGCATTGGTACTAATGGAAACATATTTATCTGTTTTTTTATCTTAGTTTCTGTACCAATTCTTTTAGTAATCAGACATTAATTAGAGTTAGAAAATCCTTTAATCCTAGAAGCTTGTAATTCCATGAGATTGAAGGGAGTCAAACAGAAAGTGGATCCTTCCATGGAAAACAATTAGCATGGAAATTTTAGCATGGAAATTTTAGCATGGAAAACTGAGCCTCTTGTTTACCTAATGCTAGTGAAAGACCAGAAATAAATTACATAGAAACTAGTATAATAGTTACAGACTTCAAAATGGGGAGCCAAACATTATGCAACCTGTTTCACTGAGCTCATGCAGCATTAGATCACTGTAACCATGGAAAAAAAAATATGAAAAATGGGTTTATCATGTTCTTTTCACATTTGCCAGTTTGATTCAGAAGAATGTAAAATCAGTGAGACCTTTCAGGCCAAGTTGTTTGTGAACCATTATCTGTCATGTTTTATGTCTTTCTCCCACCTACGACACTCAAGGGGTCGGGAGTGCCTGGATCCTGAATCGTGGTCTTGGGCACTTTACACAGCAGGGCAAGAGAATGATCCTGCCAAAAGGATTTCACCAGCCAGATGAGCACACACTTTTGGCTGGGATTCACTAGCCCCATAGCCCCCTTCCTGAGGACTGTGTTGCTCAAGACAAAAATCTTATTTAGCCAGAAAGAGGGGAAGGAATGAGCTCTGAAAATAAGCACTGGCACATTCCTCTGAAACTTTAAATAAACCTTCCTAGAGGTAAGTTCAAAATAGGTTATTTTCAAGGTGGATTTTCAGTTACCAATAAACTTCTCTCTGACTTGGAATAACTTTTGTAAGAGGGAAGAAGCATTTTTTGTGGTTATGACCCAGAAGATGTATTGCTGAGATGTTTTCTGGGGTCTCCTTGCATGGTCAAGTAAAAGTCTGTGTCAAATGTTTTAAAATGTCAATGCATAAAATTACTGTAATTAAAGATACTTTGGGAAGCAAGTTTGAAAACAGGACCTTTGATCTCTTTCTACTGGATTTTGCTTCACTACGCACAGGTCTATTGGGAAGTTTAATTAATGTCTTTTTGGTCCTTCAAGAATGATCCTATAGAAATGAAAGATTTTATCACTTCTAATCCTCTTTGTCTCCAAAAAATAATCAGCACACAAATTCAAGCAGCCATGGCTGAACAAGACTTTCGCAAGATACGTGCTGTGCCTTTAGGGTCGTATCTGATAAAATACAGTGTGGAGCATGCAAAGCTCCATAGGAAATACTCAAAGGAGATATTATCTACATCCTCATCTAACAAGGGGGAATAATAATAGATATCTTTCTCCCTTCTCCTCTCCATCAAGAGCTGCCTGGACAACAGTTGTGTTATAACCTCTGAGGGAAGAGGATGTTTTTTGTTTCCCCTTTACTGTTTGTCTCCCCTGTATCTGCACCCAGAGACCATACCCTTCTCTCATCTCTGAAGTCAGTAAAAAAATCATCTCTACATGAGTAGAGCAAAACACCGCTTGTATTTTAACATTACCTGTGGTACACAGCCCTACGCACAAGTGGGGAAGTGGGCCTGGAAAGCTCAGATAACTAATTATCTTGACTTTCTCTGAAACAAAAACATGGAAGTTTCTGTTGCTTAATTTGTTTTGGTAAAAAGACAACTAACACACGATAATTATGTTATTGAATGTAACTTCTCTGCTTGTGGTTGTCTTTTCCAAATTACCTCTCTCAAATAACAGTCCTTCCCTGAGGTCTTTCTCAGACGGAAAACTCTGGAATAAGAACCAGAGAAAAAAGCTGGATGCTGAATGACAGGACACACTTATCCCCTTAGCAAGGCTGTTGTGAAGACACAAGACAGCCCTTCCAGCAAGCAGAACATTTTGCAGTGGCCGTCAAAGCCTTTCTTGAAAAATTTCTGATGACAAAGGAGAGATTTGCTGTCAGGATGTAAGATCTTGTCTCTACCATGGTTTTACAGTAGACAACATGAGCTTTACCTTCCAGAGGTAAAACATCCTCCACTTTTTTGTCAGTGAAAACATGGTATAAACAAAATGAGGAGCTCTATCCCATGTTTGCCTCTTGCTTTTGCCAGACTTGATTCCTCCATGAGAGCCTGATAATCAACACAGGAAGCTGAGAGAAATGTTACAAGTAAATAAATGCCATCAGGATGATTTATTTATTTCTCTTTCTTTCAGCTTAAAGGAGTTACTGTTTTGCAATACAGCCCAGTGAGATTTAGCTCCCCTTGGTACCCTGCAGAAAGCCTTCTAACATCATTGGGTATGTATTACTTTGCCATTTAGGTGGTGATATCCCCACTTTATCTTCGTATTTTTGAATTGGTTTACATTCTGGGGATGCTAAAATAAACATTGCTTTGTGGTTTTTGGACCAGCACAGTAGAGGCCAAGGGCCATTGTGGAAAATAATATATGATTAGAAAATCTCTTTTTGCCATGTGATGCCTAGTTACATAGGAGTAATGAAAGGTGAGAAACAATAAGTATTATAGGTATAACCCAGCATTCCCTCTTTATCCACCTCACTAACTGACCTCAGGAGATTTGGATATTCAGTGAAGTCAGAGCTCCACTCTCAGGATCAGACAAAGGTTTCTGATATATACATGTACATACATGTTGAAAGTGGCTAAAGAGGCAAATAGGACCTGAGGTACCTCTAAAAATTCTATTAAGTGCTTTAAATATACCCAAAATAATGCCAACATGTGACTACATGCCAGTGTTTTGGTTTTCTGTATATATACTTGAGTTAGTTACCTAATCTTTTATAATTAAAACAGGAAAATAAGCACTTTTATATACAATTAATTTCAGTTTAAAGTAGTTCTCTAGTAAGGAGCAGATGTTATAAAAGTGTTTATTTCTCACTATTGATGGTGCTAGAAACTGAGGGCCATGAGCTCAGGTAGAGCTGTCTAAACCACAGGCAAGTTGAGCTGGACAAGACAAATCCTGTATTTGAAGAGTTATTGTAAATATTGCTGTGGTTTCCTGTGTACAAAGTTTACTTGCACGTGAAGTTTAGTTTTGGGGAGAGGAGGATATATGTATGGCATGTAGACATTCTGGTGGAAGATGATGACTTGGCAGAGGCTCTGGGCACCACTGTGGGACTGCCACTAGCATCACTGTGTCAGTGTGGACAAAACTAAAGGTTAATTGCCCAGTTCACAAAGGAAGATGGCACCACTGTCTTTACTCTGCAGGGAGGCCTCCCTGCCCTGTCTATATGTGAATAAATGTGCCAAGCTATCATAATCAAAAGGAAAATGGAAAAACTGGCTCTTTATTTTGCTACATCTGTTCACAATTTTGAAGATTGTTGCTCTAAACTTCCATGTGTTTTCTCATATTCCACTGACTGCCCATTAGCTTCTCCTTTGTGAGCTGGAGCCTGTGACTTGCATTTGATTTCACTTGGACCTGTGGCAAGCAAGCACTTTGTGTTATGGCTGATGTGTTTGGAGTTTATTAGAGTGGGTTTGGACACGGGACTTTTCTGAGCAAGAAGGTCCAGCCACTCTCTTTCTCATAAATTTACACTTGAGAATTGTTTTTCTCCCTCAGTTGACTCCAGATACTTCTGCATTTCAAAGTACTTCTTTATTTGCCTAAGCATTTCATTTGTCAGTGTGCTATCATTATTACATTTAATTGAAAAATTCATTATGATAATATGCCATAAAACAATACAGACAAATTTGTAACTGCTTCTTTAGATCACAGTAGTTTTAAAACCCCTCTAACACATCCAGTTATTTGAAGCATAAATAGTGCCTGTGTATGTGAAAGAAAAAAGGAGAAGTATGCAGAAACTCCTACAGGCATACAAGTCAAAACACACTGTTACACATTTTGTCTCCATGGGATAATGGTGAGACATTCACAATATGTGGCCTACTTTTAACACAGAAGCAAGATTAAAGTTTTGAGAACTGAAAAAATGCACCAAATATTTGCTCTACATTTCCTTATCACGCTCACATGAAGATCCTGATGTGATAGATACAGACCATCTTTCCTCCAGCAGCCTACAGGGCAATGACATGGTGTGGAAATGCTCTGTGGGGGTGCACTGATCTGTTTTTTAAATGAAATTATAATGAACCAGTTATTTTGAAAATCCAATGGCTATTAGAGCAAGTGAAGGGGGAAGAAAGCCATCCCCATCCCAAAAACTTCCTGCAGGATGTTTAGGGTTATGCGTCAAAATAGTAATATTTTTTGTAGTGGAAGTTCACTTGCTGTAAGGATGTTGTAAGGACTTCCCAGTTGCTGGTCTCAAACAGTGCTAAGACCATAGCAGGATTTTGCCATGAGATAAGCATGGAATGGAGCAGCAGGATGGCTCTGGCCCCAGGCCTGGTGAGGTCTGGCTAGCAGTTCCTGGGAATGCATCCAGTCAAGGGCTCCTGCTGTGGTAAACTGTGGAGGGGCAACTGCCCATACCCATACTGCTGATCAAACAGAGATCACCCAAGTTATGGGACAGATGGCATCTGTGACCACCAAGGGCTTCCCAACCCTCTCTCACCTAACTCCCCCCACCCCAATATGCCTCTGTGGATTCCTGGAACTTGGACTGTACAGTTAAACTACCTGATGGGAACTTGAGATAAGATAAAGGGGATACTATTGTCTGAGCATTATCTCAGGCCCAGGGGGAGGTAAACAGAGCTGGGGGAACACTGCTAATGGACACAAAGAATTCACAAGGAAAGTCAACTCAGCAGCTGTGCTGAAGTCAGTTGTGACTTGGTAAAAGGTAGTTCTGGCAGGGGTGACATCTGGCACAACCCACCACCTTAAAGTAACCCATGGACTCAGACAACCCGCTAATTCAAAAGAACTAATTAGCATTAGAAATGAGGGAATTATTTAACCAATAGAATAAGATAATTGTGTAAATAAATAGTGAAAAGTTTTGAATTGCCTCAATACCCCCCCCACCAAGGAGACCAAGGTGAAGAAGGACCAACAGGACATATCCGCAGATGGTGACTATCTGCCTAATCTATCCTCTCGTATCATCTCTCCTCTCTTTTCTACTTCTTTCTAAGTTTCTAACTCACATTCTGCTGTTAAATAAAATCTATACAATTGACTTTGGCATATGATCTTTCTTGCACCTTAATTCAAGGTGAGGCATCTCTCCATAAACCAGACCTTAAAACATATCCTGGTCAAATTCCAGTTCAGATAACTTCATTTTGCTGTTTTACAGTAACCCTTTGTTTCTGTAGTAGTATAATGCCAGCATGGATCTGTAAGATGCCTGGATAAATTTTTTCCTGTCAAAGTGTTTTTTAAATCCAGTATGATTTCATATTGTGTGCACCACTAACTTCCAGTGAACTTTTAAGTGGAACTGACTTTATCCACACAAATATTTGAGGAATATAATTTCTCTATATAATTTGAGTAGGCTAAGGCAACCTATTTTTTATGGATCCTGTCACAGTGCTGGGTGGATGCTGAATGTTAGATTTTGATCTCATGTGAGACTTTGCACACTCTTGCCTTGTATTTGAAAAACAAAATAAAGTGAAAAAAACCCTCAGGGCAGTGGTTTCCCAGACACTGTTGCTAGGTAATATTCCAAAACTGAACGAATTCTTACTTTTCCTGCTCCAGGCACCTGACTAATAACCAGTAACCACATGTTCAAATGAAAAGGGAGCATCCCTGCTTTTTTGATTGCTTCCTAGTTTTGTATCCTTACACAGACTGAGACAGTCACCAGCTGTCTTGGTTTTAGCTTTTTCCACCCTTGGAAACTGGTCAAGGTGTTTACAAATACTATCAAGATTAGATTAATTATCTGGGTAGAAAATCAACATACTTCAGTACTTCTATCTGCACCTCCTCAATGATTCTTCTGGCAGCTATGTATGTGACAATGGTTATGTTAAAAACATGCATCTATATGAATAAGTGTTCACTCAAAGATACTCATGAATGCTAGAAAATCTGGACACCTGTGTTGGTAGAAAAAGAACAAATAGTCAATTTTTTAAAACAGCAGTTGAATAAAAGTACAGACACTGCTGAAACATGGTCAGTTTTAAACAGAATTTAACTCAGAATTGGTTTATTATGTCCTTTAATACATAATGCTATCTTGAGCTTTCCTTCAGATCAAACTTAAAGTCCCCCTCTTTTATTAGGCTTCACCAAATATGTAATTCCTTCACAAGGCTTAAGTCAGCACAGACTGACTCTGCAGCAAATGGCCATGTATGTTAGGCCTTATGAATAGAATAGCAAATATGCATGCAAGAATTTTTTGTGTGAATGTGATATAGTGAAATAAAAAGCAGATACAGCCAGTACATCTGCTTTTCTGTGGATTTGTTTTGACTTCCTTGCTGCTAGGAGGCTCCCAATGTATTGCAAACCCATTGCTTCATTTGTACTGACAAAATTCCTCAGGAAAAGGAGGAAAGGTCTAGCTCTCCATAATGGCATCAAACTTCCTTATCTCTTGACAAGCTGAAAATCCTCCTCCCATCTTCCTCCCTGCCTCATTCAGAATATTCTTTCACATACAAAAGACAGTTCCCTATCTTTCTCTAAGCCAAGGTCCACACTCAGCTGCTGAGCGAGGACTGGTCAAGGCATGGCAGTGACAGCAGGCTGTGAGGACAGCCTTCTGAGAGTCCCTCCCTTTGTCTTGCTCCACAGGAGAGGCTTTGTGAGAAAAACTCCAACCTTTTTTTCTGATATCACGCCAGGAAATTTCTAGCAGTGTCACAGAGAGCTGGTTACTTCACCACAAAGTAATCCATGAGATTGTGTAAATAAAGGCTATCATAATGAAAACACACCAAAGAGGCAAAATTAAGCTTGCACTGGCAGCTTCAGTATTCACACTGAATTACTGAAATTTTCATCTTGATAACAGTCTTTTAACTTTTATTCTGTGTATGATTTCCTAATCTCAGTAAAAACTAAATTTGAAAAAAATAAGACTGAATCATCCCATTATCTAAGGTCTTCATTACTTCTATATGAATTATTAAGAGTGCTACTAATGGTGAGGAAAGACTAAAAAGTAATTTGTCAAAATATTTCTTAGAGATGTTTCTCTTTGCTGCTTTCACATAAGACCTCTGCATGTGTCTGTTTGAAGCTTGACCTATATTGGGAAACTGCTTTCATTAGCTCCTTGCCTGTCCTGCTCCTGGGAGCCCATTAAGTAACCTAATGCCATGTTGTGATCCAGAATGGGAAGGCATTCTCCCACAGGCCTGGTTTCTAGTCTTCATGGTAAAGTGTGGCAGAATGAGATTATCCTAAATAGAGACTTGACAGAATAGTTTTCCACATGGGCAAGAATAATTTCTCCCCACTCTCATTCTTACTTTGAGTTGGTAAAAATGATGTTCAGAAATTCTTGAACCTGAGGCTCAAGGCAGATTTCAACCCAACTAGCTCAAGTCTGGCATTTAAAAACAATGTCTCTACAGCACTGGCACACAGAAAGTACCCTATGAATGTATGGAATGAAAAGGTTAATCTTTGGCAGGCACCAGTTAGAGGAAAGTCAGGAAAAATGGTATGGATAATTCCCCCGGTGAGGAGGAAATGAGTATCACTGGTGCAAGAGTTTTCTGTTGCTGAGGCTGACCTCCTCAGGCAGTCCCTCTGGAGACAGAAGGACCATGCAGGCATCGTTGCCATCACATCCTCACACATTGTAAGAACTACAAGGGGTCTAAGGCCTACAAAAACAAATTAATAAACATTCTGAACTGTTAAATAACACCATCAGTGGGTCTGCGTGTTTTAATAAGAAAAACTTCTGTGGTAGGCAGGATAGCGAGAGCAATCCCTTCCAATAGAAAAAGCTCTCCCTTAGGAAAGAGAAGAATACCTTCAGAGAAGAGAGAGAAGAAGGAGTGCAGAGTGGGATATGGGTTCATTTCTTGTAGCACACAGGTTTTGGTCCTCAGCAGTTGGGCACTTAGGACTGTCTCAGTGAAGATTTGGACAGCAGAAGCTGCAATTAGTTCTCAGTGGTCCTTTATCTGCATTGTGGATTTTTTCTGCAGCGTGGATTACCCATGGCCTGAAAGCAGAGAGGCTGAGGTGACCCCAGCAGTGCCACCCAGGCGCACAGCCAAGCTTATTTTAGGAGTGAGTTGAGTCACAATCCCCCTCAGAAGACCTCACCCAAAAGAAAACAGTGCTGTGCTGAGGCATTAACAGGGCCTCAGAAATTTGGGAAGAGCAGTTCTGAGACACCTCTCTAGGGCTCTGAGTGCTTGCTTGCTCAGCACTGTGGCATTGGAAGTCCACTGCTGTTACTGCTGACAAGTCCTCTTCCCCCAAAGGAGCAGAACTAAGAGCAGGTCTTGGCCATGCTTGGTTAGTTCAGGTCCATCTGGGAGCTCCAGGTAAGCTCCAGAGCCAGCACTCTGGTGCTTTGCTCTCTCTAACCAACATGGGATGCCCTGTTATGTCAGTTTCTGCACAGTCTGCAGCAGTTCGTGGACAAAGCACAGCAGGTTATGAAGCCCACAAAGGATTGTGAGTAATCAGAACTCCTCTTAAGCACTGTGGCATTCATTTTCTAAGTAACTTGAGAAATATTCTTTGTTCAGCCAGGCATTCAGGGCAAGATCCAACTCCCTTACTTCTAGTTATCTGCAATTTAGGTGCCTAGTCTAAATGAATTATCTAGTCTCTCTGGATGGAGTCTATATGAAGATATACATCTTTACAGTGTTATTCATCCCACCTACTGTAAACATTTACATTGAAATAGGATGATATATACTGTGGAAGAGTCTTTCTCCATTGCTTGTCAAGGAATTCTGATGAAAATTTACATTAGTCGCCTACCTGGTAGATAACTAAATTTAATTAATCACACTTGTGTGTTTTAAGGCAAATTATCCTTATTTCTGGGTGGTTGTATGTTGACGATCAGATTTCTTCATGTTACATATCCATTGGTAAATAATGATTTCTCTCCTTTTCTTTGGGTATAAGTATTCTCAGTGTTTCCATGCCCAGAGAAGATGTCGGAAGCTGGTTTCTGTTTGAATGGAGATGATCAGATGATCTTTGGTGCTGTGTAGCCAGCATTAGTACATCTTCTGGACACAGCCCCCCCCCAAAAAAAAAAAAAAAAAAAAAAAAAAGAAAATGGAAACATAAGCATTTATTTAGCCGTTTCCTTTAAAAGAGATTAATAACTTCAGGATCGAACAGAAAATGGCTGGTATTTCTGGGATGAAGTGCTTTGAGATAGCAGAAGTTTCATTTTTAAACAAAATAAAAAGAACTCAACAGAGGTGCAGTTGAGGAGAGGATATTTGAAATATCTCAGCCTTAGAAATTATATTAAGAACACCAAGATATATTTTGTAAGCATTAACTTATGAGTTTTGCCCTCAATGCAAGAAGGCCAAAGCATTTGTGATGTTTTTTTGGATAATATTGCTTGAAGTAAGGAAATTTTCAAATGTACATAAATATATTTTCCTAATCAAGGATAAAACAGTGCCAATACCACCTTACTGCATACTATAGGCCTTCTTATGAGTCATAAATTGTCAGTAAACATTAAAAAAACAAAACACCCCCACTCCAACCTCCATAAATCCAACTCTCAACCAAGTTTATGGAAAACCAATAAGGAATTACCGCAATTTTTAACAGTTTGTGAAAGAGGAAATTTCCATTAACAATTTATTTACTAAAAAATAGCTCACATACCACTTTTAAAATGGTTTTCTATTGTTATTCCATTTTCTTTTATCTAATTTCCAACTTCTAGATCTCAGTTTTTGGAATTTTAGCATTCATTTCTGACCAAATGATAGTGACAGCTGCCCTGATTTATTTTCTGAGTTCTGCTGTTAGATCATGACCTTTTAGAGACATTAAATTTTTCTTAAATGTAGAGGTTGAAAGCATAACATTATTCAGATGTAGATTTCAGATAAGCCTGAAGGCTAGGACACACACATTGTGTATTTCAGTCTAACATGTCAAAATAGGGATCTTTTGTAAAGGGATCTGAATTTGAATTTTTGAATGTAGATGCAGGCATTTGTCTTAGACTTAAGCCTTTTCTTTGGGTTGACTATTAATAAAATTGCAGTTAATGAACACATTTAGAATGCTGGTCAATGCTTACAAGTGACAATGAACAGGATTAATATTCAGAAATAAAACAGAGACCAGTGTCAGATCCTTCTAATTACTATAATTGCAGTAAGCTTGAAAATGTAAGCTCAAACTATACACCCTCATCTCAAAGTGTTTGCTGTGCAGGTCACATTGAGCAGAACCAAAACCTCAAAGGGGAGGAAATATTTTCAAGCCTCCCACAGGACCAGCTTGGTATTTTGACTAAATGTTGAAGCACTGTTACCTCCAAGATAATCTGCTATCTGGAATAGATCTTTTAAAGACTGGGTTTATGTACTTTCTTTGTGGTAGTCAAATTAGCCAGCCATAAATAACACTGAAAAGAGACCAGAACAGTAGCTTAAATTACCATGGGGAAAGTTCACTGACAGCCCTGGCTTCACATCAATTCTCTTGGAATCAGTTGCCTATTACAGATGTTATTCAAGTAATTAAGTGTTATGGGATAAGTTCTCAGATAACATAATATAGCCCTATCTTAAATTAATGAAGACAGACCAGTGCAGGCCATCTGAAGTCTTCATCTCATACTTATTTTCTTTCTTAAATTATTATGCTTTTGGATTTAAAAAGCAATAAAGCAAATATGCTTCATCTATTAAACAGCAGAGAAGTGAATTGCTGTGTGAGTAACTCCATGGTGAAGCACAGGTATTGGTAAGACTTAAGATCCTGCTGCCTCTCCTGCCTGTCTTCCTGCTGTCATTGTGTAAGAGAACAACTCTTCTCCGTGGCCCTGTGTTATGCATACCAACCAGTGCAGCTCTTAGCAATTTCAGGTGTCCAAAATGACATCATGTGCCTAAGTTTAAGCACTAAGTGATTATTTAAAAAGCAACATTTTTAAGATTGAGATCATGCTGGGGAGATAATGATAGCCAGCAAAGTTCCATTATCTGTGCCACACACATGTATCAAAATCTCTGACCTTGCTGTGCATCTTTATATGATGCTTTATTTTTGTGCTTATTTGTGTCTGATATTTAATCCTATAGTGGATTTAGAACAAAGACCTTCCTTCTATTCTTGGTGCTGGCTTTAGTCACAGGAGCTGGAATCTTAAAAATTTAATCACCATAAGTAAAGACAAAGACATGATGGAGATACAGGAGTTTTTTGTATGAGTCTACAATTAAAACTTAAACTAAAACTAAAACTGCATATACATATATATATATATATATATATATATATGTATATATATATATATATGTATAAAATCTCTAAGGACTAAATTATTGCTTCACTGTCTAATTAAAAACCCCTGTCCTGCCAAGCAGAGGGAGAGCAACTGAAGTGAAACTAACTGGGAGCCTAAGGCCAGGGGTGTTGTAACAGAAATCTCATCTGAGCCCTCACACAACACAGGGATAGTGCCATCAAGGCTGATTCTATTTGAACCTTTTTTAGAAAGACATTCTGCCTTGTTTGAAAGCCTTCAAATGAAGGACAATCCATAGCAAGCAGTTTCAATAGTTAATTGCACATACTGTTAAAAAAATAGTGTTTTATTTCCAGTCTTACTCCTTTTTTGTTTAAAGGAAGAGATTAGAAAAGAGAATGATTCATCCATAGATCTCGTCAGGCTTGGTGTACGTTGTTCACTTTTCTTCCCTCCAGTAAGTGCTCTTGCTTGCTGACCAGTTCAGAAATGAACTGCAGCCTTAGATGAGTCCCCCACACAGAGACCATACTCTTATCTTTACACTTTAAGCTGTATTAAATGAATGATAAAGTCTTTGCACAGGATGAAGGCACAATCAGAACCACCTCACTGGGAAGAAAACAATTTCAAACAGAGCTGGCAGCATTTTCTGTCCTATTCAGTTCCTCCATCATGCCTATCACCATGTATATGAGCACCTTTCAGAGAAAACCCAACCCCAACACATAAAAGTTCACTTTCCATCTCTTCAGCCATGGGTTATGCAGGCAGTACATGCCTCCAGGGACATGGGAACAAAGAAGTCCTCATTCACTGGAGGTGTAAGAGACACAGAATTTGACAAGAGGCAAAGTTTCTTCAATAGTAAATTCCTGTGTCTTGGTGTGGCTGCTGAAGACAGCCTGTTCCCCACATGCACAAGGGTGTTCCCAATGAGCAGCAGGGCTCTATGGAGGCAGTGCAGGTACCTTGTCATCATGCTGGCCAAGAAGCAGAGTTTGAAGCAGAAGATGCTTCCTTTGGATATTTTACTACCAGGCATGATTGCCAGATCAGCTGATGTGAAAGCCCTCCAAGTGCAAAAGTTACACAGAGCTCCAAGGAAAAAAGAAGGCCTGGTTTTGGTTTGGAACTGGTTGGCAACCCCTGGCCTCCCAGGTAGGCTCAAATGCTGAAAAATAATCACGTGGCTGACTCTGTAAGGAAATTACTCTTCCTTAGCTTCCTACAAGCCTCAAAACAGCTCTTAGGATGTCAACAGAGAAGACTCGCCAAGGGAAGGCACCAAAACCTCCAATTCCAAACTAAAAAGAAAAGTGAGATGTTGACTGAAATATTTTGTGATTTGGCACAAAATTCACTCTCTAAATCAGCGATCTCCCATGTTCTTGTCCTCCTGATTAAATTATTATATTTGATTTTCACCCTTCCAGTAGTTTGTTAATTGACAGTTACAGTGAAACTTCCTCCATCTCTTCTTAGTGAGTGAGTGAGTGAGAGCAATACAGCTGTTGTGGTTGTAAAGCCTTTCCATACCAGAAAGGTGGAATTTTATACATGCCCTGGATGTAAGTAACTGCAAGTCATGTGGAACAAGATTAAATCAAGTTTGCAGTAATGCCTCAGCCTATAAAGAGGCAGTTAACAAAATGTTTCTTCTGTAATTAAGTCAAATTGAGAGTTTCCCATGGGCTTTTTTAATCATTACAGCGATCTGTTTTATAGCATGGGTCTACAAAGGGTTGCACTGTCACAAGTGAGGGTGCAACATCACAGTGAGAAGAAGTAGCCAGAGGCTAGGAAGTGAAGACAAGAAATTTTTATGTTGGCTTTGTAACCTGTATTTTGAAACTTTCAGAATCTTTAGAACTTCTGGGAAAATATGCAGAAAACCTATCCCTGGTATCTATAAAATCAAGATTGAATGTCTGTTTAATGGGCTGTGCTCCAGTTCAGCCATGAGTTTTTGAATGGGTATTACTGGCAGAGGTTGTGAATCTGTGCCGGGAGATGAGACTGCCTTTGTGGCTCCCGTCCCTCAAACCTGTGAACCCTCATTAGGGTTTCTCAAGCCTGGATTCAGCCAGCCACTACATTTCAGGAAGAGCAGGAGGCAGGACAATACTTTTGATACTCACACAAATTCCACTGTTTATCTGTCAGTATTACATCTGTGTATTCAATGGGGGTCAGGAGCCTACTGCAGAATAGCTGTGGAACATCACTTGTTTGACCAAAGGCCTGTTCAGTCAACCGTTTCACTGCTCATCTGTCATTGAGGCTGCCAGTAATAACAATTAGCTTGACTTAATTGTGTATTTTAACAGCTGCTTAATATTACCCACATCTTTCCTTCACTCATAACATCAGATACCTTTCCACTGAATGTGGTTTTAATTAAGTCTCTGTTCACAACTTTTCACAAGCTGTTGAAAAATTCATGTCTTGTAAGAAAAGTGATGATGCAGTAAATGCTACTGGGGCAGAGACTAACTTTTTTATTAGATGATCATTGAGCCCTTATGAATTTATGTCTCCAGATTAACTGACTCGGGTGCCAAAGGAAAGACTGAATAGATTTAACTACTGCAGTAACATAAAAGGTGTAAAATATGCAGGCGCTGATCCCAGCAAGGTTGAGTGTTGTGAGGGAATGTGTCCTTAATGGGCTGGTAAAGCCATAATCTGCTGCAGAGCACTGTACCTGTGGACTGGATTTCCATGTGCTTGAGAAGTACTAAGCTGATGAAGAGCACTGTGACTGAGCAGTGCTGTGGCATTGCTTCCGCTTAAAGCCTAGAATTTTTTGCACAACAAAAATAAGCAAAGTCACATATTTGAATATACAATTCAGCATAAGAAAATCTCTCACTTATCTGTGTCTGTGACAAATGGATAATTCTTCACAAGACAGTAGTAATGGAGTTATTAACCCTCACCTTCACAATGGGAATTTGAATTCCAAACTCTCCTTAAAAGCCAATACTGTTACACTGACATTCCCCTCCATATACCCCAAATAATTTCTTGGTAACTGGAAAAAAAAAAAAGTTGAGGAAGTGGTTATATATGTGGAATTGCATTGTAAGCATGAATTACTTTCATCTGGAGCAGATGTCATGTGTCCTTAGCTTGACTTCTACTCAGACATGAAACGTATGACATTTATGTAACATTACAAATGGGCTGGGATTTGGGACTGAGCAAACTTTTGGGTTGCAGACATTCAGAACTACAATCATCACCCCTTCCTCCTTTTTATTGTCCAGAAGCAAACATTTTATAAAATTCTCTTCTCATATTCTGCCAATAAACATTTTAGTTATCCTAGCAACCATTTTTAGATGTGCTGTAAATATACTTGATAAGTTAATGGATGCCTTTAGCCATTTTAAACAGCCACTTTCCACTTAGTTAATGTATTTCACACATGTAAAGAAGAGAGAAACAGTGTGGAACAGCATTTGCAGGTCCCACAGTATTCATGCCTTTGGTATCTAGGAAGGTGTTGCCTTGTAAAGGCTGACCTAGAACAGAGACTAGATGGAGCTAAACAGTAAAGTAGGCATTTATTAAGAGGCCTCAATGGATCCACCTTGGGCAGCTCAACCCAAAATGGCCACAAAATGGACGACAGGTTACGGGGTCTCACACTTTTATAAGTTTAGGTCCATTAGCATATTGGAGCTAATTGTCCAATTACAGCCCCAGCCCATGAAGTCCCATCCTTCTTGTTTTCTCTCTTTGGTCCATCGTTGTTTATGCTCTTGGGCCTGAGATCTGGATCGGTTGGCCTTGGGTCCCCAGCTGGAGAAGGAATTGTTTTGTCTACCTATTCTGTGAAGGGAGCTTACTATCCCCTAATATGAAGCCTAGACTTCCATACTAAAGCAGAATAGAATCTGAAAAATATAAAAGCTAAAACCTGAGGCATCAGTGGAAACTCCTTGCTTGAGGAATTTTGTCAGGACTCTGGCACAGTCTCTCTTTTTCTTTTTTTTTTCTTTTTTAATTTTTTTTTTAATATAGATTATTTCCCAATTAAATTACTTTGTAGGCAATTAATGATCTTTGAGAATTTACCCTGTTGTGAACTTGGCTGAAATATGAAACATCTTGAAAAATTGTTTTGGCAAGGCATGGGTCGACAGAAACCAAAGCGGTGGCACAAATAGCAATTATCCCATGGCTGTGCTTCTTTAGGAACCTGGGCTGTATATCAGCAACTGACACGGAGCAACTGATACAGAAAACTGCCAGAGCACAGAAGCCACAGGTAGCATCTTCTGCTCATCATGGGTAGGATAAAATCTTACCCATGGGAAGAGATTGCTGGGCCAGGCGGCTCTGAATGAGTCTCCAGCAGCTCCCAGTTCCTGAGGTTTAAGATCCTAATGACTTGCAAATTGAACTTATTAACATAGCATTAAATATTGCCCAAAGAAGCAGGCTGCTCTGTGAGCAGTGGATAAACCAGTGATGCTGCCTTCACAAGGGTCAGTGTCCCACACCAAGATTCTGTGGCATTTCATCAAGGAGAGGACACTCAGAGATTCTTTTTCCTCACTATGGGCAATAGTATCTTTCTCACCCAGTGACTAGGTGTTGTCATTCAGCTCACAGAAATATAGATCTACGTCCAAGCCCAGAAGACAAACAGTCAAAATGTATGCTGATGGAAACAGCAAAGCCATATGAATCTCATTTTCACAGGAAGACAGACTAAAAATTAACCCACATCATGCCCTTTCATGCCAAACATGCAAATATGTCAATTAAACCAAATAAACTCTAATGGTTTGCTCTCACAGCAGAGTGGTTTGCTTCCTGTTAGTGAAGGTTCTATGCATACCCCAGTTTCCGCACAAGTTTCCCCAAGTAGTCCCAGAGCAATCTTTTCTCATAATGGTCTTTCTTGATTTAAAGACAATAAAGATCACAGGTTCACAGTAGAAGAGATTGTTCCTGTCCTGAATCTTCAGAGAATTCAATGCAATTTTTATAGAACATTTTTTTACACAGGTGAAGGTGAGCCAGTTACTGTGTTAATAATCCTTGCTGAGTTTAATGATGAAAAGAAATGACTGGCAAGCTGGTGCAAAGGACTGAAACATCTGAAAGTCTTCCTTAGCTGCTTCCAAAGCAGCAGCTTGAGTCCCTTCTTTGGGAATTTAACTGCACTAGGGAGTTGTCTTTGCTGCGTTTTAATGTCACTTTGACTGTAGCTGTGAATGTTGGATCAGTAGGGTACCACTGCTTCTGCTTACTCAGAAATGAGCCTAAACTACAAAAGGTGTGTCCAGATCTGGATCTAGAATTCAAGTGTTGGAGAGCCTGGGGATGTTTGGATCTGCTCAGTGCTATGGCTAGAGGAGCAACTTGAAGGAGCCACTCTCTTCTTCAAAGAAACATCTAAAGCTTTCATCCAACCAGGCTTCCCATGGTGACCCATGCTGCTATCATCACAGGCTGCCTGAAACATTTGCCTGTCCCTCTGTGCCTCAGCTCCTGCATGCTCAGGACAGACCAGACAGGACAACAGGATAAAGGAGCCAGGATGCAGATGTGCTTTTTTGGGGGGAAAGCCCTACAGGAGTTTGCACAACATAACAAGTCCAAGCAGGTAACAGGAAAACTAGTATTTTTCCCTGACATCATGATAGTCATAATTACAGTCATATAAATCAATATGATGAAAGAAAAATCACATATTTCCAGATGTCCATGGTAGAACTACTTACTGTAAATTAGAGCCAGAGTTAAGAGTGTGGCAAAGTCCTATAATTTGGGCCACAGCTGCAAGAAAAGCTGTAAGAAAAGGCTCTGAGCTGTGACTTTGTTTTCATCACAGTATTTTGTTATGTCTCTTGTTATTGCTTTATCAACAGCAAGCTGGTGTAGAAACATTCCCTTTTACAGCAGGGCTATTATTCAGTTGGAAAAAGAATTTTAAAAAAAATTACACTAAATGATTTGAATGATTACCTTTAATTACCATTCACTCACTAAGCTATGTCAGATAGAAAGATTCCTGTATTAAAGTGAATGCTTTTGAAAAATACATCAAGTGCATTGCTGTGATTTGTTCTGCCAGCAGATTCCAACATTAATTCTTCCCCAACGTTGCAAAAGAAAGCTGAGATCCTGCCAGAATTTCAATAGCAGCCATTGAACAGGGCTAAATAATGAATCTTTTGTGAAAAACCATCAGTACCTCATGTGTTGTATTTTGTTTCAGAGGAATAACTTGTAGTTTATTAATCCTTTGAAACATATCTTTTCTTACCAGATGGCTTGATATTATACTTTTTCATTAATAAGCTTTATTAGTGCTACACAATGATTCATGAATAAATAAAGGAGTCGTGGATCTTGTTTTTTATTGCTTACCCAATTTTACAGCCAAGACACAGCTTAGCCAACAATTTCAGTGCTGTGGCTTTAACAGTATGGGACCTTTCACCCTAATGGCTGGCATGCAAGTGTCATGCACAACCTTTACAGCTTCTAACTATAGGGAGATAACCTCTAGAAAGGCAGAGGAGATGGAGTTTCTCCAGTCATGCTGATAAATACTTAGAGATGTCTGTTGGTTGCCTCACTCACACAGCTTGCATGTGCCTTCACTCAGCTCAGAAATTCCTGCCCAGGCTGCCCTTCTGGCCCTGTGTGTTGCCTGTGCTCTATGTTGAGCTATTACAACCAGAATGGAAGTTTGTTTCATAGAACATGACCCACAGTCCACTTCCCATTGTTGTGGCAACCTTTCCAGCTGGGAGAAAGCCATCCCAGCCCAAGCCACAAGCCTTCCAGCTCTGCAGTACCTGCAGGCCATTTTAACTAAACTAATTTGCCTACCAACGATTTTTGTTTGTTTTGCTTTAATATAATACTCCAGTGATAAATTGGTTTCAGCTTAATTTTTTTGCTCAATCTAAATTTCCATCATGGGCTGGCAGACTGTGAACACCAGAAAGAAAATTTTGCCAAAGAATTGTTCCGACTAGGTTATCATCAGGGAGCTGACCAAAATGCAAGATCCAGCAACTGACCAGAAAAATCCCACCTGGCCTTTTTTTTTTTTTTTTTTTTCCCAGTGGCCAGTGTCCAGGATGAGTGGGGCTCCCCACCCAGTGGGGTTCCCCACCCAGTGGGGTCCCCACTGGACCCTGCAGTCTGCCATCCCAAGACCACCCTCAGGGAGTGCATGGGCTCTTGGTTGTTTTGGGGATGGTCTGGTGTCCGGCCAGATTGTGCTGGCAGCCCCTGAGGAGCATTTCAGCTGCTTGCAAGCATGAATGCTTAGAGGGGAACATTCAAATGGGGCTCTTAGTACCTGCAGCTGAGCACTGAGGGTCAGTGTGTCAGCATCTGAGAGTTCCCCTGAAGCTGCTTCTGTCAAAGGCAGTCCTCAGCACCTTCCTTTTTTAAAGACAAATGTACTTTTCTTCTAAGCAAAAATCATCTGAAATTGTTTAAAGTCTGAGTATAATTTTCCCTGTCTTTTGCTAAGAAAAGGTATATAGCACATCATTTATACAGAGCAAAAATGAACACATTTTCACAGCCAGAGGTTTAAGGGCACAGCATACACAACTGTGTTTAATTCTGCTCACTTATATTATTAAGCATCCATGCCAGAGCAGGAGCGTTAACATTTTTGGACTCAGGCTACAGAAAGCTAAATGGTATGGCCAAAATTTTCAGGCTTCAATGTCCTACTATCACAATCTAAAGTCATCCCTATGGAAAAGCTTTTTCAAAAAAAAAAAAAAAAAAAAAACCAACAAACCAAAAAAACAAGAGACAATCAAGACCCTGAAACAGAACTGGCTCCATAAATGAGACCTCAAAGCTCCATGGTTGTATTGTTTTGTTTCAGGCAGCCTTTGCTTCTATGTAAAGGGTTTTATAAATCTGGGGCTTTTTAAATTGTAAAACATCACTCCATTAGATATGTCGAGGGACTCTGAGGAAGAATGTTTATTTAATGATGAGGGGACCAGTCCCACCCCTCTTGCAGATGTTTTACAAACTCCTCCTGGAGGGAACTGATCAATTTGCTTTGGTGTCTAGGTATGGATTGACAGGCTCACTTTAGAATGCTACCCAAATATCTGGCATACATCAAATCTGGATTTTCCGTAGGGCCTGTTAAAAGAGATGGATTTTTTGCCACAATATCTGCAAAGTTTCTTTCAGAAACACTTTTTACCCTAGAGCCCTAGCTTAAACATCATACTGTATACAGATATTTGCAGTTTGCATTAATATTTTATTAATTAATCTTAATTAATTAATCTTACTACTTTATAAACTGTTCCAGGAATTCCAGCTGTTTTAGGAACCTAATCCTGTTCCGTGTACAGAAATAAGTACATTTTGAATATATTCAATTTAAGAAATCTGCTTATAAGAACAGCAGTGAACAATCAGGCCTAGTGTCTAATAACAAATCTATTAATGAGCAATTGCCTAATGAGTAAAACAGGATATTATAAACTCACATTTGCTGTAGACAGCATTTTTTTCTGCCTTTTTGCTAGTGTAATTATTCATAATGAGTATTGAATTTGGGTATTGTTATTTGCCTAAATGATTCATAAATCCAGTTTGGGAGTGTTTAGATGCCCTGTGAGAATAATAGTCATAATAACTGAAAAAAAAATCAGCTATTAATATGTTGATTGATTTTTATTCCTGCTCCAAATGACATCAATTTTGAACCCAACTTTTTCTTTGAATTATTGAATCCCTTTTTTAATTAAGAAAGACAAAAAAGTAGAAAGAAGCAAATTGCCTCAAAAAAAAAAAAAAGCAAAATAACACCACCTTATTTTTCTACATGTGTCCTATAAATTTCTTATGGTAGTAGGAAGCATTTAAAATCAAGCAGCCCATACCATAATTAGAGTACATTTCATGGGAAGGAGCTGTTTAGCCTTATGTTTCCGGAACTATTCTTAAGTCAGGCAGTAATAGCCAGACCAATGCATTATTTTATCAGATAAAAGTTACCGAAGTAAACTGGAAATGTTACTCTGAAATATACAATGTGTTTTTTTTTATATATGCATTTTTACAAATTTTACAGGCAGTAGGAGATTAGAGTAGATTTTAGTTGCTTTTAAACAATTCAACTGTAAAGCTTGACCAGAGACGTGTATGAGGCATGAAACTATTCTATATTTTATTGCACTAGTTACAATGAACATTATATTTACAGCTTTTTTTAGAATGTATGTTAAAATGATACTGAACAGAAGCAGGTAAAACAGAAACCTTAGACTTTAGCTTTCCTGGTTTCCAGGACAATTTTAAAAAAAGAAGAAAAGGAATTATGAGTTAGTTGCAACAAAAGCTTTGAAGCGGATATAGAATCCAAGTTAATGATATCCTGTAATCTGATCCTGAGCGGACACAGACAGCTGTTCTCAGGGCCCTAATGAACCATGCACATTTACACATTGCTGATTAGCAGAACTTGATCCTGGTGGGCACAGACAAGTCCTAACACTATTTGAAATAGCTCTGGTGGTATTAAATAGCAAGGATCTGTTATCATGTGATTACCTGTCTCTAAAATTCCTATTTATCTTCATTATGCTGCTGCTTTTCTCAGAGATGAAGGTGGTAAAGGCTTGTCATCTTTGATACTACACCTGTTGCTTCAACTCTTTGCACTTTGATAGAAGAACAGCCTCCTTGGGGTCAGTTTGCAGAGAGAAGCTCTGCAGCAGAGAGCTGCCCTGGGCACAGCCATGGCCCTGATGCCTCCTGTGATGCACAGTGGGGCAACAGTGACTCCAGCCAAAAAACACAGACGTATTTCTTCTTGCTTTAAATAGTCACTGTTGATTGGGGGTGGAGGTGAGAAAATATGGTTCCATGAAATAAACCACCAAATATGTGCAGTTTCAAGGAACTGGATATACCTAAAAAGACTAGAGGTAGTGACAGGGCCAAATATGATAGGGGCAATCCAATAGACTTTATTTATGCATCTAACTTCTGCACTTCCTTGATGATATTTCAAGTGCTTAGCTCAGTGTGTGCACTCTGAATACCTAATTTTTGTTTAAGAAATAAGATAACTGCTAAATAGATGAGTCCATTTGCAGTGCAGATTGCTTTATTGCAGAATTGCTTCAAGACAGTAAGAATCTAAAAGTAACAGCACTGACCCTTTGTGTCAATGAGTCTAAAGCACACATCCACCTATGTGAGGAGCTGATGGCTGTATTAGGGCTTCAGCTGATGAGGACAGCATGTAAAATACTGCTAAATGTAAAGTGAACTTTCAAGACAACTGGGACTCCAGTCACTCCAGATATTCAGGGATGAAGGAAATATTCAGGGATGAGGGATGGAAACTCAGCACTGAAAAGCTTTTTATCTCATGTTGTAAAGAGTGACTAGACTAATTACTATAAGCATCACTCATTACAAATTTTCTTTTAAAAAACCAAGTGTGACTTTAAATTAGTGAGCTTTTTGGGTATTTTCCTTCTCCTGTGTTTTTCTAACGAATTATTCTGCAACATTTTTTGTCTCTATGTCATCTCTTGTTCCTGCATACATGCACAACCTTTTCTGTCCCAGAACAGGTATAAGTTGTGTGTCTAAGCAAGACTGAACACTAAGAATGAGCTCGCTTGCAGTGTCACCAACTGGTCTCCAAATCACCATTTCCCTCAACTTTGCCAGTCCTCCCATTGGATAAGGCTGTACTGACATCCTTGCAATAATGGTTAGTTTAAAAGCAGAAAAATTAAAAATCAAGTAATGATGCTAGAAGTGCAACACAAATCTGTGCAACACATTACAAACATGTTATTCTGTCATCTGTTTTTCACTGTGAGAAGTTCATGATTTTAAATATAAAAGCACCTTGCATACAGAGGTAGAAAATTCTTTTTCTGAGTTTATTTGTCCTCATTTTAATTTTTTTGAAAACTTTTTTCATAAGTTTTCAGTGTTTCTTTTTATAAATTGTTTGTGGATCAAGTTGGTTTTTCTGATCAGATGGGCAGAGGGAACAAAGTAAATTTTTTGGGAGACATCATTCTTCTTCAGCTAACAAGTCCATTTTTGGAATAAATTTCCGAATTCTTACCACACTTTGGACTTGTACTTCAGCATAAAGAAGCAGCAGTTATGCTACTGACCAGAAGCCCCATTTTAGGTTCTCTTACCACATGTCTCACAGGGTACCTAGTTGCATACATGATCCAGCTACTTCTAGGAAAGGAATGCAATCTTATCCTGGGTTCCGACTGGGTGGAGGATGCCAGATGGCTTTATATGCCTAATAATTTATGCTCTGAAATGAAAGGTTTGATTACTTTGATTTTTATACTACTGTTGATTTCATAAGGAGTTTCAAAATATTATCTTACATATTTCTAACATAATCCTACCATGCAAATTAAAGGAATCTCTTAAAAGTCAAGAGGTATAGCATGGGGTTCCTCCTGCTTGCAGCTACCAGCTTGTATTTAATCTTGTCCCTAGGATATTTCTTTCTTTCTACTTCTAAGGTATTAACAAAGTAGCATTTCAATAACATTTTTCTTCAGTCCTTAAAGAAAACCAGCTTTTCTTTGAAAACACAAAGTTTGTGAATGCTAGCATTTGTCTGGAGTCCCCTTCCAGTTAGGAAATTCAGCCCAAGTGCATTGTTCACTTTCCAATTTATGATGAGATCCATTGACCTTCATCTCATACCTCTGAAGTTACGGGGTTATTCTCTGCCACTCATTAGGGTCCTTTAATTATCAATGGGGAGAGAGAGACAGATGCTTCCAGAGGGTGATTTATTCCATCCTAATCCAGCTATTTAAGACAGGAAAGATGAATTATGCTGTGGAGGTCTTATCTCTCCTCAATGACTAGAGCACTCTGAAGTAATTTGTTCCTAGGATCTGTAGAACAGGACCACAAAGTATGCTCTGTCATTAGTTCAGAAAAAAGGAGTCATTGAAAATGATGTGGCTGGGGTGAGCAGAAAGTATAGCCAGGCTTTTCAAATCATACCTAAGGAAAATTTAAGCTGTAGTCAATGAGGTACTTCAGAAAACGGCAACTGGAATCTAATTCCAAGGGCAGACAATGGTGGGGAGAGCTCTGCACAGAGCTGACAGAAGTTGAGCCTTTGGTTGCTGTAAGCGTGGTTTTCTCTTTCTGATGGCTTTAATTTTACACCTTATATCCTGAAGAGAGGCAGTTAATTTTTGTACTTCCCTCAGCCACAGCTCATTTAGGAAAACCTCCACGGAACTGCAGAACTAGAAAATGCAGAGAATACTCTGACAAATTGAAACCCTTGTCTGTGTGATTATGCACAGCATAATCATCTCTTTTTAACCACTATTTTGGGAGAACCATCCAGAACAGTGTAGAGTAAGGGGTGACCAAAAGGGCAGATAGCCCTTTTTGTCTGTTCTCTCTTCACATAACCAACCAGTTCCTCATTTGCACAGACTCTGAAAAAGAAAGAAACTGAAAATAGAAGCCAGGAAGAGGACTTTTGATCAACCCTGAGCCTCAGTGTGACTGAGCATCACAGATAAAAGACCTTTTCCCAGGCACAGGGAATGGAAGCCCTACTAGCTGAGCCAGGGAAAACAAAACCTCCTTCAGCAGAGACCTCCTGTCTGGGAGTGGCCACCAAGGCAGAGGATACCCAAGGGACACTGGAAGTCAGTTCCCAGGCATGGATGGAACACCCTGTGAGTACGGGTAGGGTGAAAGGGCAAACTTAATATTTGTATGATAAACAATTATTTTTTTCATTATGCTTAACTAATTCCCACTTGTTCTTATTAAATCAACTAGCTTTGATTGAATCACATTATTTAAATACAGTACAGATCATCCAGAGTGGTTGGTACCATTTTGGGAATATATCTTTTGTGCTACACAGATATTACATTACTCATTCTCTTGAGGGTGTATCTTTCAACATGGTTGTAATCCGATTATCAGATCCAAACATTGCCAGTGAAGTTGCTTTCAGATGAAAGAGATCATTTTCTAGAGGGCATAAAAATATTTAATTTCTGATTCTTGAGGCAAAAGAGACTTTTTAAAATCTTTGGTGTTGGCTGTAGCAAATAGAAGATATTGATGTATACCAACTGTGTGATTTCAAATACAGGAATAACAAAAGACCTGTGAAGTATCTCTAAAGATAAAAGACAAGTTATACGTTCAGTATGTCTAATCAATAACACAGTTTCTCTCACCAGGTCTTAATCAGTTTAGAGACTCCAATAGCAACATCCAATTCTCACTATGACAGTCGTACAGAATCTGAGAGGAGGGAGCATGCAACAGACTCCACTTTACTCTGTTACTGAAGGCAGGGAAAGCCTAGGCTGTGAATATTCGACCTGGAGAAGAATATATTCTTTCTCAATTACCTTCTGCACTTGCAGCAGGTGCATAAGAGAACTTGTCCTGTCCTGCTCCATCTTCAGCCTCACTGTCTCCATAGAAAAAAGTGTTACAGACAAGGCTGAGCTGGATGTAACCCTTTTCAGAGTAAAACCATGAAACCATGCAAGTGACCCTCTTGTGTTTTTGGATGTACTTGGCAAGGGAAAGTGAAGGGTGGAGTTCATCTGATCTAAACCTGGTGTTTACAGCATTTGCCCAAGATAGTATCAATTTACAAGCAGCGCAGAGAAACAGGCATTTTATAAGGAATATTTTTAAAACTTTGAAATGATGCATGCATTGGTTCTATTGCTGTTAATGGCGTTAGTGGCCACATCAATATCAACATTTATATTTAATCAGAGGCCTTTCCTTTCCCATTTGCAGTACCACAAAACCTGTGGAGCAACAATAAAACTTTTGTGTCTTAGAGCCTTCTTTATCATCAGTGCAAAGAGCTAGAAAGCTACCTTAGTAGGATGACTGGTGATAAAATTAATCTGTAAGACTCTTGGAATTTTGAGTTTAAAACAGGGCAACTTCTGGCTAAGTTCCTTTCTCTTCTAGAGAATTTTGTTGCAACACACACTATAAAGTATAAATGTAATATAGCATAAGCTGTCTGAAGATTGCTTTGTTTTTTTCCTGAGAGCCAAGAAGGCTCTGCTCCCTAGAAATTGCTGACTGGTTTTAAATTGTTTTAAATAAGACCTGTGACCAGAATACCTACTATCACTGACCTCTGGTGTACTGTAGAAATATTCCAAATAAATAATCAAGTTCTTCTGTAGTCATCAAGCATCAGGCAGCCAGACTGTGGCATACTCTGTGTTTTCCTCTTTTGAGGGAAGCCTTGGAAGAGAGCCCTTGACTGAGGTCTAAGCAAGAAGATACAGTACAGTCCCTAGAACAAAGTCTCCAGTGCTCATGAAAAAGCTGGCATTTTATCAGTCCTGTAGAGAAATTAAAGTCAAGGATGGAACTTTGAAATACCAGGATCCTGGTTTTGATATTTAGATGCTATCATTGAGACTAATTGAATTGCTACCAGAGAAATCTTTCCAATAACTGTTTCGATTTCACTGCTTTGCCTGTGAAGATATGAAAAATGAGCAAAAAAATGAAAAAAGGAGCAAAAACTAGTCAAGATGCTGAAAACTGTCATAAATATTGTCTTTTTTAAAGCATTATCCCTGTGTTTTAACCTATGCCCATTTGTCAGTATCAAAATACCACTTGAGCTCAACAGGAACTGGAATAGCCCATAAAGAAATCTTTAGATCTGAATGAAAACACAAACCACTGTGTATTTTCAACTTTAGACCTATTGCAAGTCCATCACAGAGTATCTGATGATGGCACTTAAGTTTATATAGTCCATTGTTTTTCCAGTACTGCAAACTTTCCACTCCCCAGCCCTGTTTCCTGTTTCCCATTATGGAAGTCTCCAAAGGGGGTTTCCTTCTGTTTTTCTTATGGTCAAAAGGAATTTCATAAGTACAAGTCAAGTTTCTTTTCAGTGCTACACGTGCAGAATGGAATCTGAAAGCTCCCAGCATAATCATCTCCAGCATGTACATAGTTAGTGTTACACATAATCCACATCTGGGTCACAAAATCTCTGAAACGCTTCCAGGAATATTTAGACAGCCATAATGCAACACGTTGCTGTGTAAGGGAGAAATAGAGCTAACCTCAATGTCAAGGTTATAGCTTTTGAGAAACACGGCAGCTCCCCTTCAGAACTTTGTAGCTCACCTTCTGGATCCTGCCTGCCATCAGTTTGAATACCATTAATATTTTCTTTTCCACTCAAACCCATAGACACATCTGAAAACAGTTTACATCCCAACTTGCCTTATGCTGTTGATATTTAAGTCTAAACTGCATATAAAACTTGGTGCATATGTAACCCATATATTTTAATATCAGAGACTGTCTTGGCACCTTTTTCTGCTACAATCAGCTCGGGACCCCGGGAGATAAAATATGGTTGGAACTGAACTAGCAGGCAGTCTGCATTACAGTATTCATTTCAGAGTTAAAACACATTTCTAGATTATATCTGGGCTTGGCACTATGCTGCAGTACTGCCTTGTGTGTAATATAGTATCTATAAACCACTTTTTAACCACTGCTTATGGCAGAGAACCCATAGTGATATAAATGCTATATGAAGCCCTTACATTTTTTCTCTTTAGCTTATTTTACTTAAATAGTGGATTTAGGATGGTGCCTAAAGGAACGCAACATCAGGCAATAACTGTAGCCCATAATGATACTAGGTATTATTGTAATTTCCTAACAAATTTTGGAGGGAACAGAAGGCAAAAAAGTGTTTCATTTTTGGTGCATCTTCTCTTCATGGCACTGTGTCTTCTTCACAAATTGTTTGCACCAAAGAATTCCTTTATTTTGTTGTTTTCAACCCAAAAAGGGTCTAACTAGAAAATATTATCCAGATCTATATTAATCTGCTCTGTCTTGCCACTGAATTCAAACTTTCTAGCTGCAAATTTGCCTTCTGAATTGCTCTTACTACAAAACTACAAAGGATTTTCTCTTTTTGTTTCTCTGTCCATATATACCCATTGGTGAATAAGAACATCGTAGATGTCCTTGTCTGCCCCATACAGATGCTCTCCTGCTGAAAAGATGAGAATTTTTCAGCAAGAAAGGTTTTGCTCTTGACCTGGTCAGGAAGCTGGGTGTCCTGTCTAAAGGGCAAATGCAATAGGGCTTATCCACTGTCCATCTGTGTACACCTCTGTACAGAGAAGAAAGATATGGCCCTTGGAGGGGCCTCTCTCCCTCTACATTCTATAAAAAGCCTAAATGAGAATTTGAGAGGAGGCATCTACCTCGTAAATTGCTAGAGCTGGGAGAGTTGATTTCCCCACACAGTTTCAGTGTTCATACACACTTCAGTGTCTATGTTGTTCATAGAGAACATATTCAGTGTTCTCTTCCTTTCCCTCTCCTGTGGTATGCCAAATGGTGCAAATACTTGATGGGGAAAGAGGAAGAAAACATTTTGGCAGTTGCTCACTCTCTCTACTCTGAGAAGATACACCATGATATCAGAGGTAACTCTCTGCTTCTCAGTGACTTGGACAGGGTAGGGATGATCTCACGGTTTACTTATTTATTTTGCTTCTTGCTAAGCTTTGTGTATAGTTTGTGCCCCTGACACTGACTACCCATCCAGCAGATATACTTTCAGAATAATTTATTTTCTAAATCTATTCTTCCCCCCCACACACTTTTCTTTGTGTAAAGGATATGTACTGGCTTTGTGGAATCCCTGTAGCAAGTTGTGAATGATGCATGAACTGAAAAATCTTTGCCTGCTACACAGTAGGAATATAGAAGGTGCTGTGCAGTCACTGCTGTGCTATGCTTTTTTTCCTACATATACAGACACATAGTAGTCATTTCATATTCATTTTGACAAGCCCTTTATGTCCAGACACCATGGGATAGGACCGCTTGTGTACCATTGGCCTGCACTGCATTATGTACCAGAGAGATTTTTATGCATAACTGTTCCCTGAGCTGTGTTTGGAAAAAACTGGTGTACTCTGCTTTTGCTAATATGCCAGCTTGAGTTTCCTCCTCAGTTCATATTCCAGGCAGCAAGTATACCTGGGAAGCATTGCTAAGGTGTCTGTATTTTGCCAGTGTGTGCTCAGACAGGGATTTGAATCCTAGACACTGAGCTACAAACTTGAGGACGTGCTCATTTTTTTAATTGGCATGGATCCTGGCTATTCCCTGTTTACAGCCTACTGTGGACTCATTCAGTTTATTTCCTTTGGGCATCCAGTCCATCTCAGCTAGTGGAAAAATAACAGAATACTCAGTAGAAATGCAAGTGCAAATCAGAGAGATTTTCACTTCCATTTTAATGGCTACAAGATTCATACTCCTCCTCAGACACCTATTGCTAACTTAGATTTTTATTTCCCATGTTGCCATGCCTGAAAGGGACTGCTATGCACTAGATATTCCTGCAAGATATGTGCCATCAAAGGAAATCTTGCTTGATTTCCCCTGTCTTCCTAATGTGGGGTGGCTGACTGTTTTTCCTTCTGTGGTCACACAGCACATTATTAGTTGCTCAAACCTGTTGTTAGATTCCATCTAAATGAAAAGATTTCACTTTTATGAGCACTGACCAGTGAGAATACAAGTTAATTCTAGCTTTCCCCTAAGAGTAGGTTTCTCATTAATAAGAAAGATACTGAAGTCAAAGTAAAGGCTTATTTTATTAAAAGTGGAGACCTTAGGGAGGAAGTAGAGGTTATTAACTAAAGCACCAGAATCCGTATTTACATTAAATAAATAATATTCCTGCTCTGAGCCTCAGTTTCCTAACTTAAAAATAAGGATAAACCAGATAGTTTTTCAGTTCTGAAGACTGACAGGTGAACAACATTGGACAAAAATTACTGATGTGTATAAAGTATGAGTAAAAGACAAGCAAACAGATGAGACCACAGTGGGAGAAAAGCAGCAGCTGAGTAGGAGGATACACCCAGATCACCTGAAAACAGGGTATCAGAAATCTTTATGCACAGTGGGGCAGGTAGAGAAGGTTTGCAAGGGATGGTGGTGCACAGCCACTCCAGCTGCAGAAGTCCTGGAGAAGATGGGCAAATCATGCATAGGGAATTACTGTCTCAGGAAAAGAAGTCAGGAAGGAAAAGGACAGGATTAGCTGCAGCTGAGCCCACAGCTTTTCCCTAGGCTTCCCCAGGCTATGGGGTGAGAACTCCAGACTCCTGAGTAAGGGGGCTGTGTTTCTTCAGCTGACACTGTTGCAAGATGTAAGGAGCCTGTTCTTACAGAGGCTTAAGGAGCTTAAGAACCTGTAACAATTAATTAAAAAAAAAAAAAAAAAGGTTATCAGCAACTATTGTTTTGTTATGTCTTTATCTCTAGTTTTCCCAAATAAACCAGACTTTTACCATATGTCCCAAACAGTAGTCTATTTATGAGGGGCTTTTTATGATTGCAAATAAAGAGTATCCTTGGCAACATTTCTTTCCCATTCCTAGCAATCAGTTGCTGATCCCTAACCCAGATATATTTGATATTGCCTGCATTCATGCTTGGACAAACGGAGTTGGTTCCTGAGCCTGTGAACACATTGAAACTGTTGCTCACTCACTGCAACCTTGGCAGAAGTAAATTGGACCAAGGTGATGGCCACGCTTTCAGTATAATTTCTTTCTTTTCACTACAGAACCCTGATGTGGTCATGCCCTAACCTTTCTTTGAGTCAGTTCTCCTGCTGGGGGAGTTAAACAGTGAAAAAAGACTTCTGCACTTGCTTGAATTCAGCAGAGAGCCGCTAATGAGCCCTCCTGATCCGCCGCGCACCGGGGTGTGCGGCCACGGCAGCCGCAGCTCTGCCTCAGCCACGGGACCAAGGCAGCCCTGCTCCTGCCCCTCCATCCCAGGGTGGTGCTGGGATGGGCAGCCAGGGCTGCCCCTGTGCCCAGCACAGCCCCACTGCACCCTGCAGCAGGGTCTGCTCCCTGCACCTTGGGGATGGGCACCCAGCTGCCTCCCCAGGCAGGCACACATCTGCCTTGACTTCCAGATGGTTTTGGTGGGCACCTCAAACCACCCAGGCAATATCTGCTGTGCTGTGGGTGTGTCTTATGCATAATTTTTGTGATGATATTATGGCATAATGTGCATCTTTCACTATTGGGTTTTTTTGCAGTCTTATGCTCACAAAACAGTATATGGTATTCCCTACCAACCAGATGAATGCTCTTTGGTGCAAGAGTAGTCGATAAATTGGTTTTGGATGCTTGCAAGAAACTGCTGTAAAAATGTTTCTTGGTAATTAGAATGTTTTGAAAACTTATGATTTTTGTTATCAAAATGTGTTAAAATCAACTGTGGTAGTATAGTCCGTATTTTTTTAATGCCCTGTAGGCTTTCTCAACATTCTACTTTTTAAGAGTTTGAACTAATACATCTGAGTCTCGATCACCCAATTTTTATTCATAGATTGAAAATAAAAAAGAAGCTTTCCTGTTTTTTTAGTATGGGATCAGTTTTTCAGCTTGAACGAGTGTCTTGAATAAATCCAAATGCAATAAAAACCTTCTCTGCACCTGTGGAGAAGCTACAGCTGGCAAAAGCAAACATTTTTTCAGGTGTTCGGTCATCGAAACCTTACTCCTGAGTAGTGGGACTTTCTTATAATTTCAAGAATAAATATGTTGAGTTAACTCAAGTATTATTTTTAATTTAATATGAAATGGTCTGAAGTTATTTCTGTAATCTTAGACCTTTGTATAGGTTAACTTAATTTCAGAGTTGATTTAAATTATGTAAATATTTTAATGAGTCAGTATTAGCAACACCTAAATACAGACCCTGTCATTATTATTTCTGAGCATTAATTTTTGCACCCTTTGTCTGTAGAAGAAGTTGACATGAAATTTCCAACCACTAAATCATATTGAGAGAATAACTGTAATTAACTGCTATTTTTAATTTTAGAAGATCAAAAACTGTCATTACCAGATAAGCATAGTGTAATCAGAAGCCAGAAATGTGCCAAGTAGACAAATTTTTGGAAGACTTGGCATTCTTTATTAAAAATGTCTGAGCCTCCTGCTTTAAAACAAGGGTCTGGCCTGTTCACTGCTCCTTGCTGGGTGGGTGCTCTTATTTCCCAGGTAGGATGGTCTTTTTGTCATGGCTGGAGCACAGTGATGCCAAGAGGGATTTAAAACTATCTATACCAAAATGACTCTCTGAGATTGCTATAGGGATAGATACCAGGCAATTTAACGTGTCTGCTTTGAAAGCTGGGCAGTGTACTATCAATGACCCTGTGGCGGGCAATCCTAATCCGCTCCCCTTTGCTGTCTGAACCCAACTGCTAGCAGGCATTTTAGGGCCGGGTCTCCTGTTTAGAGGAAAACAAAGCATCGCTCTCTCTGCAGAGAAACAGCACTCAGAGTGAATCTGTGGCACGGTGCTTCCACAAGCAGAGACCGGGCACGGGACAGCAGAGCCCAGGGATGCTCCGAAGCCGTGTGCTGCCCTGGCCTTCCACGGCCAGCCGCAGCCGGGCATCTTGGTGTGC
Source organism: Anomalospiza imberbis (assembly GCF_031753505.1). Lineage (NCBI taxonomy): Eukaryota > Metazoa > Chordata > Aves > Passeriformes > Viduidae > Anomalospiza > Anomalospiza imberbis. Next base: position 129,361,189 of record NC_089681.1, read on the forward strand.
ACTGAGCTGATAGCAGGGCCCCGAGGGCACTGTGCCACCCAGCCAGACCCTGCACAGGCAGAGTGGTGCTGCCACAGCAGGACAGAGCCCTGCAGGAGCCAGCACGCACCCACGCTCCTGCGTGCAGTCTGCCTTACACCGGTCCACTGTGATTACTTACAGATATTTACTTTAGCACATGGCATATAGAACATTAAAAGGGGCTTGAAAATCTCTCGGTTTTTCAACTTCTGAAGGATTATTAACTTCAAAGTCTGAAGAAATGTCGGCCTTCTATGCTTGGAAATGCCAGCAGCTTTTGCATATCCCCACCACAGTACCAAGCAACCCCCAGCAGAGAGAAACGATTACTGACTCCATGGCATAAGGATGGTTTTTGATCTCTAACATATTGGAAATTACTTAAAGGTAAGCCATCTGCTAGCTGAGGAACAAAAATAGATTACATCACACCCTGCTAGAAAGATTGTGTTAAATCCTGTGTATCAAGGCTTTTAATAATTCTAAATTAAGTCAGTTAATAGGATTAGGTACACATTTTCCTTGGGCTTCTTTCACCAACTATTCACAAAAAAAACTTTTTTTAGTGGAGATCTGTAAAATTCAGGCATGTTCCACTGTGAATAAAATATTTCATTCCAGAACAAAACACTTTAGATCATAATTGCTCTCCAAAAACACTTACAGTAGGAGAGCAGGTCAGTGTGCAGAGAGTGGGAGGAATCCAAGCCCTTTAGTTTTTTTAATATAGTAATACTAACTGCAAATGTTGGATTGCTTAGCTAGGGTATTGCAACTACTTACTTAGGATGCAATCTGTCCTTAAAAAATTGTTCAGGAAACTGTTAAAAGACTTTTTAAAACAGTCTTGTTAAAACAGTTGTTTTTTTTTGTTTTTTTTCCAAAGTGGTTTGCCACCTAAGAGAGGTGATTTAGTCCTGTTCTGTTTACACTTAGAAGAAACTTTGACTAGTACTTGTAACTAGGACACCAGAAACCTAATTATTTTGGCTTTGATACTGTCTGGGAAAAGATGCTCAGATGACAATTCTCCCAAGTTTCTTTCTCTGCTACATCCTTCTGGTCCTTGCCAATCTAAGAATCATGGACTACAGTAGCTGAAACATATCCAAGTATTTGGGTTTAATAAGACTTGATGGACTCTTCCCTTAATCTGAAATTATTTTCTAGGTTTATTTATACTTTTGTGTTCTGTAACATACTTTGGCAATGAGATACATGATTAAGGTTTGTGTTGTAACTACTTCCTTTTGTTAAAAACTTTTGAGCTTATAATTTTATAAGGGGACCATGTACTAGCTGTTTTTCTCACCAGAATTTAACCATTTGGAATCATGTTTGGATGCAAGACAGTTTGGTCATGTACCATTTAGAACTTGCTTTTTATACTTGTTGCCATTATCTCTTGTGAATTAATCAGAGGCTAAGTTTTACTATATCCTCGTCAAAAACACATGAAACGAAAATGATTTATATTATCTATTCTTTTATGTGGTCTAGGGTTTATTATTGAAGACTTTTATTATGACAGAAGTTATTCTCATTACCATTAAGAAATACTGCTTAGTCAACAAATATTCATGGCCTCAAATGGATCAGTAGTTAACAACTGTGGTAAGTGGTACCTCCCTCTAAGGGTAATTTTTCATATCAAAGCAAACTATCCCCCCATAAAATAAGGCTACAAGAATCTGGAAAACATAAGTTAGAGCCAAACCCTGAATGTATGGTTTCTGAGCAATGCGACAAGTGAAAATATAAAGGAATTGTGGTCCTATGTCATAAAAAATTCTGGGCAGAAATCTGGGGAGTTTTGTTATCTCAGACACCCAATTTTGTTATCTCAGACACCCAGTTATCAGTTACCCAGTGCTCAAAATTAAGTACATATTTCTTTTCTATATATGAACTCTAGAAGAAATTGTGCTACATCAAATATTGGAAAACAATGGCTACATCTAGCTGGTTATGGTTTTACACTGATTAGCACAGAAGAAGTATTTTCCATTTCTAATGCCGAATACACCATTATGTAAATGTTAGGACAAAAGTAAAGGGCAGTATTGGCAAGTATGGAATTACAACGAAACAATAAAAAGAATGCTCCTTCAAATTCTGTGTTCTGGCAGTTAAGCATTTCTGGAAGTTTGGTTCAGTAGAACTGGGGAGGTTGATGGCACAGGGAAAGTGAAGCATCTTAGAGCTCATTAAAATGGAAAGTGAAACAGAACAGAGCATTACAGACACTTGAAGATGAGATGTCCAGGAGAATATCTTATATTGACTGGGAAAATATATGGTTCTCTTTGCAACCAGCAGAATACATGATTCTGGATTTTGCTGATATTGGACTTGCATGCAAAAGACACGACACAAGCATTTATTGCACAACTGAATGTTCCACCCTAATGCAAGCTAAGTAATATAGAGAGAGCTGGGGAGCAAGCTTTACTGCAACTCATCCAATCTGTTAATCTTGGCCTCCAGACATCCCTTTGTCTCATTGAAGAGCTGTTTCTTTCCAAAGCCCTTTCAGTCCTTGCCTTTTCCACTGCAAAACTGCCAACAGTTTGAAAAGCTGAAAAGGAGAACTGACTTTGGAGCTACTGTACAAACAGTAATTCTCACATCTTCCATCCACCAGCTTCCTAACCCAAGGGGAGGTTTAGAGTCCTCAAACCCCGTAGTTTACAAACTGTTTGTTTAGTGTTCATCATCACTAAATAATTTAAAAATATAAGACCTTACTACTTCAGATCAAATGTCAATGTAGCTCTGTTTTCTGCATCCAGCAGTGGATGTAAACTTGTGTCCCTGAAAAAATAAGAGCACATCAAATCTGTATGGTACTTTGAATTAGGCCTTACTTTCAGCTTTTAAGTATTTTCAGCTCCATCTGCCTGCATTGCACACCCACTTGGTCTGACACTGGACAAGACTGTGAGGAAATATTGTCTATCTAGCTCTTGATGCCAGATCTAACCTTTTTCAGGCCTCATCACCAAGAACCTGTTTAGATACATTGAAACTATTTTGGAACAAGGACATCACAATTTTTAGAGTTTTAGGACATTGGTAAATTGTGGCTTTATATAGTGGCATTGTGATGTTCTTCGCTTGCTCCTTTCAAAAAGATTCTTAATGTTTGAATTGCTTTTTTGACCACTAATTCATATTTATATGACACTTTCATAGTTACCCATCTTCACACCTGTGTCTTGTTCCTGAGTGGTGAGATAATTTCAGAGCCCACCATTTTCTAGATGAAGTTTGAATTTTCTCATGCCCATCACTATTCATTTATTAACAGTGATTTTCCTTTACCATTGTATTGCCCAATTGCTTAGTGAGTCCTTTATATTTGTCCTTTGATATTCTGAGTGACTAAGCAAAATTAGCAAACTTGACTTTGGTGCTCATTCCTTTTGAAGAACATTTTAAGTATATCAAACAATCCCTGCAGAATTCTTCTGGTGAGTTCATTTCAACATGAAACTAAACATTTATTCCTAACCTCTGTTTTCTGTCTTTCATTCAGATATTCATCTAAACAAAAAATTCCCCTTTAAACATCCCCCAGATGTTTAGTTTTCTTTAAAGCTAAATCTTTACTGAGGGATTTTGTAAAAAGCTTTTTGGAAATCCAAGTAGACTGTACCTACCAGGTCACCCTTATCTACATGTTTTTTTATTTTTTAAAGAATTCTACATTTATAAAGCAATACTTCCATGGACAAAGACATGGAGTAGTTCCAGATGTGCATTATTTCTATTCTTATTAAACATGCTACTGATGTACCCTCTATAGATGTCAATCCTGCAGGTCTGCAGTTCCTCAGATCTTCCCTGGAATGACTTCTAAAAACTGACACCCCATTTGTCACTCTTCAGTCCTGCTGCTAAGGCAATTTCAGGCAAGAAATTACACACCCTTGCTAATATAGTTCCACTATTGCATCCTTGCATTGTCCTAGAACAACAAGCTGAATAACATCTGCTCTTGGCAGTTTTTCTTAGTGTTCAATTGACCATTTATTCCTTATCCTTTTTTTGCAGAAATTTCAATTTCAAGGAAATGCTCTACTCATCCCCTCAAAAAATCCCTAAGCCAACCCCAAACAAACAACAAAAAAAAAATAACCCAACCCCCAAAACAAAACAAAAAAATCCCTCCATAGTGTAAAAGTCCTTAGTTTCTTCCATAGTGAACACTGATGCAAATAATTAATTTAACTTTTCTGAACAGAATTTTCCTCCTGCATCAGGATCAACTAGTAGTCCTACAGAGTTTCAGAATGTCCTACTCTTTAAAACATATTTTTAGTTGTTGTGCTGACCCTATTGCGTTTTTATATTCAAAATTCCAGAATTTATTATTGTATTTTCTTACTACGGATGATAAAACTTCAGTTTTTCGAAGAAGGATGGCCTCATGCCATACAAAGGAGAGATTATCTAGCTATGTTAATTGATACACCAGATGGAATTAGGCACAGTCAGATAGCTCTTACAAAAAGGTGTTTTTGCACAGAGAACAGCTGAAAGAATAATTCAGGTCCATATCCATGCCCTAATCAGAAGTCAGCCTATTTTTGGACAATATCCCTTTAATCTCTTCTTGTTGAAGATGTTCCTTGTCTCACAGCTTTTTAAAAGTGTTGCCTAGGTGACAGAGCACTTATTTTGGAAGGGAGGTCTGGTGTTCGGTTTCATCTCCTGCATCTTCCTCTGTTACACGTTATGTGACAACTCATACATACACATATATAGCTTTTGGTACAGCAGCAGCATTCAGCTGTCCCCCTTCAACAGTGAATGCTGCCAAGCTGCAGAGCCACACTCTCTATCCTTACAGCTCTAAGAATCAACACAAAGAAGAACTTTGGCAAAAAAAGTAATGTGTTTTTGCTTTTTCCTCAGTCCACAAGACATTGTAGCCTGACCTTTAGGGAATACATTGGAAGGTATGGATCCAAACATACCATGATCCTGGTGAGGACTCAGCCAGAACTCAGTGGATTTTCAGCTTGAAACTGGATTGAGCAGAGTCAGAAGACAGAAAGAGATACTGAAATAATATTTTGTCCAGACACTGATCTTTAGAGACATAGAGGATAAGTCTCAGTTCTCTGGCAGAAGCAGTATAAATGCAGGCCTTCAGAAGGTTGTTCACGGTCCAAGGCTGCTGCAGGGTCTGGCTAGGCTTGGTGTGGTGCCTCCTGGGTTCTGCCAATCTTCTCTGAGGTACCGAGGGGAGAATTGGACCTCTCATTCAAAAGTCCAGATTCTGTTATTTGTGTGTCTTTGAATTTAGGTCAAAGGGCTGATTCAGCAAAGAGATTTATATCACTGACTATTACTTAGGCATCTGAATCCAATGTTTATATTTTACTGAGACTCTCAAAACTCCCACTGACTTGCTGCCTATCATTTTAACTCATCTTTTTTCCTGGGTTTTACATCACCTAACCCTAAACATTTGCAATGTAGATGCTTGCATCTGAATTAGTCATCCTCAGTTCCTCTTAAGCTCAGGAGAGAGAAGAGAGAGTTTCTGAGGAATGATTCATCTGACCCACTTTAGAGGTCTACAGTACATCCCATGGACTACCCAGCCAGCCCACGGTGACAGCTCAGATGTGTCTGCCAGCCCAGCAGGTGATTGCATTTAGACAGATGAATTGAAACCCTGATGCCAGAGGTGATGTGGATCATTGGTACACTCTGTACAGCCCTAAAACACCTGTGCACAGCAAATGGGAGCTATTTTAAACCTCAAAGGACAATTGCATTGCACACTGATAGAAGCTAAGAGTGAGGCTGTGTCAGCTGCGGGGGCTGACAGGCAGGGAATAAACAAGTTGCTCTGTATGGTGTGTACTCAGACTCAGGGTGGCCAAAAGCACCCTGTGCTCGAGCTGCACAGACCCCTCCTCTCCTCCATGCCTGACTGAGTTGCTGGCATTGCACACGATCTCCTTTGCCCAAAAGGTGCCAGCACAACAATCTCCATTTACACAGTGCTCTTGGATAGCCTCAACAGAAATGTATACCTGAAGTTTCAGGATGCCTAAAATTTAAGCAGTAAGATTTTCATGTCTCACTAGCCCTAGGTATACTAAGTTTCAGTATAAAATATTCCTGTGGCTTTAATTTCTAAGTGTGGGAACTTAATGTTGAATGAATCCTAATTAATAGCTCATAGTGTGTCTATTATTTGTTTCTCATGGGAGAAAAATATGGTGTATATTCTTTTAACAATAGGTTCTGGAATACTCTGACTTCAGTGTGAACTGTGGCAAGGCAAAAAGGACTGGGTGTCCTAAAAACTGGTTAGAAGTTGGACTTGGAACACGAAGGTATTTAAAGGAAATTTTGCTGCAGCTAAAGAAATAACTGGAGTGGTCAAAATGATCTGCAGAATTAAAAAGAGCAGCACAATTAAGCCTATACCTGGAGAGGCTGGCTAGATAGGATGCAGTAGTCCACTTACAACTCATCATTAAAGAGTGATAAGGAAGCAACATTTCTTTGACCACCAGAAAACACTGGAAATTTAAACTACTTTTAACTGAAATAAGCTCAAAGTCACTTGTTGAATCATCATTTACAGATTTTTTTTTTTTTTGTGCTCAAGGGAATGGCTTCAATTTACAACCAAGTTATTAGCAAACCAAGAAATTATAGACATGAAAACTTGTCATCTTAACTGGAGAAAACATGAACACTGACATTCAACCTGGTCTCAAAGTACATGAAAAATGTTTCTATCCTATATCTCTTACATATGGAAGCTTGAAGTGACATCTTAATTGAATCTTATCCTTGTTATACTTGGCAAGCTCGAACAAGGTGATGGCAGGCTGCTTATGCCACATTCACTACAGAAGAGAAAGACTCCCAATAGTTGTTTATGAGAGAAAAGGTTGTTATGCTTTATTTGTTAGTTGTCCTAGTTCTTCACTGAGGGAGGAATTAATGTATTTTTAACATAAATGTTATTAATTGTATGTATCCACAGCTCTCTCTAGTGACAATTAACTCATAAAAACTGTAGCTCAGAACATTTAGTGGCTGTCTGTTATTCTTTAAGTAATGCAAATTACTTGATGTTCTTGTTCTAATCCACTTTCTTCACAAATCTTGGTAGCCATGGCCAAACATGCTCTACGGACTCATTACACACTCAGTACTCCCAGTGATGTCAACAGAGATTGTGACAAAACAATCACAATAAGATTTGGTCTCTAACCATCAAATATTGCTGTGTTTATAACTATTCATCACAATTAATATTTTTGTTCTGCCACAAGCTCTTCTCGTACATGGTGCAGAGCCTTGGCTGTAGCCTGTGTTCCGCATCTCACAACAGGGTCTATGGCCCATCTTATAAGGCCCTGGTACCTGGAAGTGGCACTGATCTTTGAAGAATGAAAGGTTTCTATAAAGTGCATTCTCACCTGACCTGGAAACCACAATGGCATTAGTTATGCTTTTGTAATTGACAGCATTTATGTTAGTCACAGATTTAGCTTCATTTCTTCATGTCTCAGCAGAAATTTGTTATATGTGGCCTCTGAAGAATTTAATCAAAGCTTAAAGTACTTGGCAGCACTGTTGACTTTTTAAAAACTTCTCCATGTGATTCAGTGGCAATATATGTTCCTATCATATCGATTAATGTCAGCACCTCCAAGTATCCCTCCAGAACAGTTGGCCAAACTGTCAGACACTGACTGAATGGAAGGTGGATCACTGCATCCCAAGTCATGGATATTGCACAGCTTTTCCATGGATGTGTCAGTGCTACCCCTATTTAGATTCATTTGCTTCAGGCTGCTTTTATTTTTTGCCCCAGGACAAAACCACATACAAACTGCTGAAGCTCCCATGCCTTTTGACCTTGCCAAGCTTTGTTAGAGCATCTTATCTTCACACAATACCCACAAGCATGAGTAGGACACTAGAATCAGTGTACCAGAAACTCAGTGCAGTTTTGAGTCACAGCACCATAGGCTAAGAAGATGTGACATATATTTCCATATCAAAACAAGAAAAACCTTTCTTTCCCCTTTTCACTGATGCATAACATCCCAAAAGGCAAGAATGGCCTTCAGCTAACACAGATCAATTTTCTTTCAGCTTCAATCACCATTTAATTACTGTTGACTTCTTTAACCTTTTTCTCTTCCTTTATGGATTAGATTCCTTTATAGTCTGTTGCCATTTGCTTTCTCTGACATAATCAAACTTAAAATGGTATGATAAAATTTCACATTTTTCTTCTTCCTTTCTATGATTTATGTTCAATTTACTTCAAAAACCAAATAATTTATTGAGGAGAAAAGTATTTTTAATGAATTGACTTTTAACTTTATCTCTTTCCAGTATCTAGATGTCATTTGCTTTAAGCAAGTAATTGTTCAGATGACTGGATGGCATGTTGGATAAAAGCACTAGCTTTTCAGTTCTTAACATTTCAGGAGAAAAACACCCACATGGCAGTATATTTTGAATGCAATGAGTTTTGTTGACTCAGCTTCATCTTCAGCAAATATTTCACATTTCTCCAAATGAGTCCACATAAAAACAGTTCAGTTAGCACTTTTTATCAGAAGGAAACCATTTCTCAGTGGATCAGAAGAGGAATGATTTTTCTACTAGCAGCTGTAAAACAAGCAGAGATCCTCCCAGACAAATCAGGGTATTCATTCCTTGGCACTTATTCACTCTGCTGGATCAGAGGCCTGTATGTCTGTGTCACTGCCCATGAACTGGTATAATTCAGAAGAGATTATGGCCCCATGCATCTTTTAAATTGATGGCTTTGAAACACCTTTAATTGCACATGCCATGAGCACAGTCTGTTTTCTAGAACACAAATTTCTTAGTACTCAGAGTAACCCCATCTTGGTGTTGATGCAAACACTTAATATCCTCTTTACAGGGAACACCAAGTAGTTGGGCACTGAGTTGTGGAACAGAATGATTTTTTATTTGTTGAATTATGGGGGTCAAAGGAAAGAGTGGTTCTGCAATTACTACCATACACAGTGCAACTGCCTGTGAATCTGTTACTATAGATTTCATTTTGAGATCTTTTTTATGAAAACATTTGTCCTTGAACTTCTAATTAACTTGGAGCAATTGAGTTACAAGAACTACAGACCAGAAGATTTTAGAGAAGGGAGGATGCTCTGAGGTATGTGTCATTATTGGCAGTAATTTTGATCCTTATGCATCCTTTAGACACCACAATTAATATATTTACAAAAAATAGCTCTGTCTCATGGGATCTTAGCACTGATGTCCATTCAAGCTATTTCTTTGGTTTTGCTACATCTCAGATGTTGTAAGTAGTTATGTCTTCTTATACATCCAACCATTAAGAATGAGGTCAATTCTTGAGGGCAAAAGAGGACATAGAAAAGTACCAATTCTTACTGTCATGATACTACATACTACTTGTCTCAGTTTTAAAATAATAGTTAAATAATTAATTAATTATATTTTAAGTTAATTATATATTTCTGTTCAACAGGCTGTAATTAATTCACAGGAAAAAATACAGTTTAATTTTTGGTTCATTTACAGTAGTAAATTGATACATTTTTTTGAAAATAATTGTACTAAAGGGAGAGACTGGAGAATAAAAATAAAACACATAAAATAAAGATGAAAATATGTGAATTATAATCCTTTTGGGCCATATAGTCTCTTCTTGAGCCCACCACAGGCTTGTTTTGTGTTCCTGTGTGCTCATCCACTCTGTACACTGCTCTACTGTGTGCTGAGATATGCACATATGTATTTAGAGCAGATGATGTAGCTTTCAGATCATTTAGATAAGGGATGAGCTTACTCTGCAGTACTGTGACATTTAATAACTGAAATAACCTTTAATTGTGACCTGGGTGGTTTTAATGATCTGGAAAAGACTATGCATGACCCATTACATGTTATATTAAGCTGAAATTTTTTAAATACACATGTCTATGGACATTAGACGTTAAGACAAAATGCACATATCTGAGTTTAAATACATTAAAAAAAAACTGCCTGCAATACTCCCAGACATGATAGATCTGGCTTTGAAAAAGCCATCAATTTTAACTAAAACTGTTAGAATTTGTTGGATTGGCTTATAAAATTCAGCCCTTTCTGCAGAGAGTCATTTATTTACATAACTTGGTCATACTATCCACAGCTACAAAAAATGGAGTAAATCAGATCTTCCGCCATTCCATTTCACTCCTTCTTGTCATACATATTTCAGCACAACTGAAAAGAACATCTTTTGTTTACATATATTAGAAATAATTGTAAAGAGCAGTTTCTTAGAGTGGCATTAGAAAACGCAACTAAGTTGCTATCACTCTTAAAGGATTTTGTCCTCAAAGGTTTTGGTTTTAATGTAAGTATGCAATGTACAATGTACAATGTAATACACTATTCTGATGTGTCTGCCCAGAATCAATAATCAATTACCCTAAATTAACAGACTATCTTGAGATTTCAGCTAAAATGTTTTTACAACGTTTGAAAATAATTTTATTCTTAAAAATATGTATGAAACTTTCCAAAATGAAGATTTTAAAAGGAATTATGAAATCAAAGCTCAAAATTTTGGGAAAAAGTCAGGAATGAGCTAAAGCAAAAGTCTGGATCTGCCTGTGTTTATATAGCTCATAAAATGAGCAAAACTTCAGAAAAACATGACTAATGTCAAAGATTAGTAAAAAGTTTAATGGTGCCAATTAAGTCTTTGCATGATGCATTTAATTGTCTGGTACAGACCAGGCAGTTATTACAGTGCAATCAGACAGCAAATGCAATTTATATCCCGGCTATTAATATTTACCATGTAAATGACCTAAAGTATTTTCTCTGAGGATGCAATATTTATTTCTGATTTTTAATATTCACTTTGTCCAAGCAGGATCTGAAAATTCCATGTGAATTCGAAATCTAACCTTTTATAGTGAGGGAAAAAATATATATATACCCTGATAGCTGAAGATTTGGGAGGAAATATTGTCAATGGGAAAAATTCTGAGACTTCTCAGTGCACATTTTATCTTTCTCTTTATACAAGTAGTGCTATCTAGGAAAGACCCCTGTAGGAAGTAGACTTCCCATTGGAAGAACGATGCCACTAGAAAGTGACAGTGAATGTTCCTTGGGAAGAGCGAATTTAATATTTATTTGTGATGTTTGTGAGCCAAGGGCTGTGCTTGCTTGTCATTGCCATAAATACACAGGGCCCTATAATTCCCACTCCTTGTGCTTTGCGCCAGGGAAAGACAGAAGCAGTGAGCTTCCTCCATGTCAGACACCTGAAGAACAGCGCCTGGTGCCACCTGCTGTGGCACAAGCACAGACCCTGCTCCCAGGCAGTGACCAGCACCACTATAACCACACAGGGTCAGACCCCACACTGCTGTGGAGAAAATATGGAGCTGCCCTATGGCTCCAAACCAGGTTAAATTCACAGAAGACTTACACAGTGGAATTTTGCAGTGTGCATGCTCTGCTTTGCTGAACATTCAAAAGAGCAGCTGAAAGCCATAATGTTGAAGCCTGTCTTTTGCCACTCCCTTCTCTGGCCATGTATCTTCCTGCATTTACCTTTATTTTGTATATTAGCCCATTAAAACATGTTGGTGTGCTCAATTCAGTCCAGACAGCTCAAGGAAAAGCCAGACTCAAGATATGAAAAAATGGAAGATGAAAAAGGGGACACTAGCTTATGACTTCATCAAATCAACCTTGGAAGTTGTCGCCTATTGTTAATTTCTACTTTGAACATGAAGTTTAGTTCACTGTTTTTCATCAACTCAATTTAAAACTTGATTGTTTTGTAATTGGACAGATTAATTTTTCTAATCATTAATAAAATTACTTAAATTGAAAGAGAGCTAGTATTATTTATATTAATTTGAATGTAATTCACAACTGAAGGAATTGTAAATGCAAAAATCAAAATCAAAGCTGGAAAAAAATGAGGAAAATTTCCTTTTTGTATTTGATTATCAAGATAGCAAAGATCACTTAGGAAAGATCATATTCATTATAAATACCATGAATTTCTAAATTATTTTTGGTTCTTACTTGAGGTACAAGAAAATATTCTTGTCCTGCTGAAACCACTGCATACTAAGTGTTATTGAGTGAAAACCAGCAAACATTTTCCCAAAATACAAATTCAGTAACTTGCAGATAGTATTGATTCTTATGACCCAAGCAATTACCTGCCTAGAAGTACTGTTCTTCTGCCTCCCTGCTTCCAAGCAATTTTTTTTTTCCTATTGGACTATTTAGACTTCTAGGTAATATTTTTGGATTATGGGTGTATTATTTACAATCTCCTGTCTTAACACATCACCTGTACCAAAAACAATCTCATCTTGCAGATTTCTTCAGCCCATTCTAATGCTGCCTTTCCTTCTAAATACTCTTTAAGCTTTTCAAAAAACAATCAAATATGCAGTCAAAATATAGGGTTTTTTCTGTGTTGTGATTTGTAATGCTGACATCCATCCACTTCTTTGATATTCCTCTGTTTTAGTGAAAGAGAATGAAAACTAAGCTATCATACTTCCATGATCTCATCCTCTTGTGTCCCTTGCTGGGACGTTGGTGGACAGATACCTTTACAAAAATGTTTTCCATATTTGAATTCACCTTCATATGTCATTGATAAAATACAGTGCACTCCAGTTTGGGATACTATGTTTTAGCTATTGACTAGGTTACATGATGTATAGGAGAAGCAGTACATAACAGTGTTTTCAGTGAGTAGGGGAGCTTCAGGTATCAACACCTGACAAATCTCTTTTAATGCTACATACTAATTGAGTTGAAAACCAGCACATTCTTCATGAAAAAAGAAGCAGCAGATCTCCACTCAAAGAAAGGGATTGAGGGGGTGGGAGAACAGGGTGAACAGGAGGGAGAACATACAAAAAGACACCTGCTCTCATTAATTCATTGACTACTGTCAGCAGAGTACTGCTACAAAGAAGGATAAAACCCATAATGAATACTCTTCAAACTACATTCATGAGGGGGAAAAGGGAAGAAATAATGCCATTCTAGTTAGATGCAGCACAAGGTCTTGGAAGTTGGTGTGCTTATAAATGAGAGCTGATGAACTGCACCGGGCATGAACGCGAAGATGTAATCGGAAATGCTTATGTCGCCGAGTTCATGCTTTGCATGGAATCTATTTTCAGTGGTGCCTAAAGATCAAATTCTCCTAAGTACAGGATGATGATACACTGGGCTTTTTTTATAGCAGAAAATGGAACAGTTTTTTCCTTCGTCTATTCAGCATGCACAAAATGCAGGGATCTTCTCTCGTCATGCAGGAAGCATCCATAGCTCTGCATGGTAGAGCAGTTCCAGCTAATAGCCTGCATATTGGACAGAAATCTGTAGCCATTTTATTAATGGATTACTGCTAGGAGAGCTTACCAACTGTCGTGGTTTTTTTCCAACTTTGAGGCATATGACTCACAAAAGGAGGATATAAATATTTTCTAGGCATGACATGAAGTTAGACAAGAAAGCCAAATGCTAGAATAATAAGTCTTTTAACAGTATACAGAATAGGTATTACATGTACCCTTTTGTACACGCAAAAAAAAGTAGCTTATCCACAGACTATAATTGTCCATAAAAAACCCCATCAAGTCTGTGCAAATGAAGACAGAAACTATTGTCCTGTTAATACAAATTTAACTTAGGACACTGCTGGAATTTCTGCTTGAGCTGAGTAGGAAGCAACAAATTGCAAATCCAAGGAGCTCAGTGCTTAAGGATTCACATGAGATTTCAGACGGGTCAACCAAAAATATTATATTGAAACTTCTGTGGTCTCCACTTGGCATTCCTGACACCTTCCCATCCTCTGCCAGAATGGAGTCCCTGCATGTCACACAAAAAACACAGTCACAGTGTTTCAATATGACAAAGATACATTTCTTCACTCAAATAGAAAGATAGAAGTTTATTTTGTTTGCATGTTATTTAAGGCTAGATGGGAAAAGGATGATATTTACAGCTGGACTTCAAAAGCACACTTGCCAAATAAGGCAGAACTGGTTTCTGACAGATTAGAATGGATGAGTGCTTATGTGTAATCTGTCATTTATTTGTACAAATCCATATTTAGCATGCAAATAGATACTTATTGCTGGACTCTGTTTCTATAGTTGGTCAAACCCAAACCCTAACGTGTGTTGTGCCAAAGAAAATTCCCCCAAATCTGCATTCCATTTCTAAAGTTCAAACCTATTTCTAAATAAAAATGGCAGTTTTCCAAGAATGTGATTCCTAGTAAAGATCATGGTTGTGCTGGGATATCCAGAGTAATGCCCACATTTCATTTATTTCTTTTTCTCTCTCTGTGAGCACACATATTCTTCTCACAGACCAATTTCTGATAATTAAAAATATTTATTATATTTCTAAGAAGATTTAATCACTACTTCTAACTGAACATTAGTAGGATTAAGCATGATTCAATAGGATGTGCCAAGTTCACCCAACCAGGAGAATTTGATAGAATCACGGAATCATAAAATGGTTTGGGTTGGATGGGATTCAAGCTCATCTAATTCCAGTATTGCTGCCATGGGCAGGGACACTTTCAACGAGATTAGGTTGCTCAGTGCTCCATCCAGCCTGGCCTTGAACACTTCCAGGGATGGGGCATCCACAACCTCCCTGAGAAATCTGTTCCAGTGCCTCACCAACTTCATGGTAAGGCATTTTCCAAATATTAAACCTAAACTTAGTCTCTTTCAATTTGAACCCATTTTCCCTTGTCCTGTCACTACATGTCCTTGTAAATAGTCTTTCTTGCCTCATCTTTCCTGTAAGTTTCCTTCAGGTGGCTGCAATTAGGTCACCTCTAATCCACCTCTCTTCCAGGCTGAGCAATCCTAATTCTCTCAGCATTTCCTCATATGAGAGGTGCTTCCATTCCTCTGATCAACTTGATGGCCCTGCTATGCACTTGCACTTGCTCCATGTCCTTCATGTCCTTCCTCTGGGCACCCTGAATCTGGATGCAGAGTTCCAGGTGGGGTCTCTGTCCCCAGAGCAGAGCAGAGGGGCAGAATCCCCTCCCCTGCCCTGCTGTCCACACGGTTTTTGGTGCAGCCCAGGACACGTTTGGCTCTCTGGGCTGTGAGTGCCTATGGCTGGGTCATGTCCAGCCTCTCATCCACCAGCACCCCGAAGTCCTTCTCAGCAGGGCTGCTCTCAATCTGTTCTCCAGCCTTTATTAATTTCTGTATATGGATTCTGTATCTAATATGTTCTTTAAATTTCAGTTAGAGAAAAGACAAGAGAAACCTATGGTTTCCACTCTGAAAAATGTATCTCTGTTAACAGTTATTCTCGTGTCCATACTGTACTTTCTTTGTTAGCATTGCCTATTGCTTTTAAATGCTATTTAAATGTGTGGCCTATACCAGATGTTATGTTGAGACATTGATAGAAACAAGTTTTAAGGACTTGAATAGCACACAGATCTGTGAGATTTGATCCCTTGAAGTTTCCAAGTACCCAGCTAGTCATTGTAGAATGAGATTATCTCACCAGATTTTGGAGGTCTAACAGTGTATGTCTAAATTCAGAGAAGAAAGCATGAAAAAGATCAATTATCCCCTTTTCCAATAAACACTCAAGAAGTTGGGATGAATGAACTTTTGTGGGCGCACATTATGCTAGATTAATTGTAGTGTAGGGGTTTTTAAAAGGAGGATAATATTCAACATACAAAATCAGATTAGTTTGGTTTATCCTCAGACAAAACCAAAACTCAAAACAAAGTTGGACAGTTCAGGGTTAGGGCTTTGCATCTGAAGAGTTCTAAGTGCATCACCTAAGAAGTGGCTGTGATTTTGAACTGCCTTTTTCAAAAGACCACATTTGGCACAGGGAAGCTATCTTCTTCGCCTGACTTCTTCCTCAATCATGTTCTCTGACAAATTAAGTAATATTTATCTGCAAATAAAGCTACTGAAGTGCAAAAATTCTCTGGAGGTGCAGATCCCATACCTTGACGTAACCATTAGCTTTGATACCTCTGCTGCTGAGAGGTAGGTAGGCATGTGATGGAGTGGGAGCAAAGCAGGTTAGTGAAAGAGATCTTAGGGTCCCCACTTGCCTCATTCGGGGGCAAAACACAAAACTGAGCTGTAGGCACACCAGTGCTGATGAATTTAATATCCTGCCTGTCTACCTCTGGCTGCCAATGTCAGCAACAAGAGCTTGGGGAATTCTTACTGCAGGGAAGAAAGATGGCAGTGTAGTAAGAACAAATAAAAAAGGATGTTGGTTCTGGGGTTCTGGGTTAGAGGAAGATACAAAATGATCAGGGCATAACAATGATTAAATCTCCTCTTCACTGCTGCTGTTGATGGCTGTGATCTGTTGTCACCAGCAGGGACGCCACCTTCCCAAGACAGATGGGACTGGGAGACTTGCACAGGGAGGTTGCAGATTTGGTTTTCTCAAGCTGCTTTTTCTGCAGATTCCAAATGCCAGCGAATGCCACCAACCCCATGTAACAAAGTGAAGCTAAGAGGCCTTTGTAATTTTTGCCTGTTATCTTAAAGGGCTTAATTCTGCAGTGCATGTAAAACCAAACTCCAGCTATCGGGAAGTACAGCTGTCTTTATCTGCCTTCAGAAGCACTCATAAGCAACTCACTGCCTCATTACCAAAGCTGAAGCCAGAAATGTATTTGCACAGGGACAGAATGATCATGCCCAATGTCAGGTGAAGGACATTTGCTTTCATTATTTTTCCCTTGTCTCTTGTATTATTCACATATTTCCTCTCCTTTAATGTCTCTTCTCTTGATTATTAATGTATGAAGAATGCTGGCTGCACAGTTCAGAACATGACAACACCTGTGAAACCCCAAAGAAGCCAAGCATTGCTATGTGTTATTTATAGGATTTCAGGCTTCTCTGTGTTTCCCTCAGTTTCTGGGATTTTATAATTAGAGAGAGAAAGACTACCAACTCAGATTCAGATGGTGAAAGAAGCTACAGAGCTCTGTATTGACCTATTTATGCCAGAACTCCTCTTTAATTGTTAAAACATTCCTGTTGTAGGGGGTCAGGGGCTTCATGTATTAATGCACAAAGTCATGGGACTGAGTTGAATAATTTATGAATTGCTTTTGTGCACCACACCTAGGGCTTTTTTGGAGAAAGGGTAAAATATTTAGTAGATTAAAACAATATATTCAAGTCATTTATACTCGGTACAAGTCTTATGAGCTGCTTCAGGACATGGGGTTTTTTAGGCAGGAAAAAAGGAGGCTCAGAGGGGACCTTACAGCTCTCTAAAGTTTCCTGAAAGGAGGTTGTAGAGAGGTGGGGATCAGCCACTTCTCCCAGGACAAAAAGAAATGTCTTTAAGTTGTGCCAGGGGAGTTTTAGATTGGGTATTAGGAAAAATTCCTTCACCAAGAGTTGCCAAGTGTTGGAACAGGATGTCCAGGGAAGTGATTCATTCAACAACCCTGGAGGTATTTAAAATCATCGAATCATAGAATGTTTTGGTGTGGAAGGGACCTTCAAGATCATCTAGTTCCAATGCCCATGCCATGGGCAGGGGCACCTTCCATCAGACCAGGTTGCCCAGGGCCCCATCCAACCTGGCCTTGAACATTTCCAGGGATCAGGTACCCATAAGTCCCCTGAGCAACCTGTACCAGTGCTTCACCACCCTCACAGTAGAGAATTTCTTTTGGTAAATATTTTGAAATGTTTGTGTGAATAATGGTATGTGAACAACATTTAAACTCAGTTTGGAGAGTCAGGCAAAACACAACATATCAGAGTCTTCCAGATGAACACGTGCACAGGCTCTCCATCCATGGCTAGGAGCAATGACCTTTAGAGAGCTGAGCACTTCACTTGGAAGAGATTTTCCAAAGGCATTTCCCCATTGTCTGGACCCAACTGGCTGCTTAAGGCCATTATGGCAATGACTCATTCATTTACTAACTGCTGGAAAAGACCAGAGCAACTGACAGAGTACAATTACTCCTCAGGGTCTGGCTATTTTCCCGTCTTTAGTGACCAGAAAAGGTATTTTCTTATAGAATACCTATAATCCTAAATTTCTATTTCATGTTTTTTTTCTTTTTACTAGCTCATAGCCCTCTGAAGGTGGTGTGTTTTTGGTTTTTTTTGTGTGTGTTTTTTTTTTTTTTTAATGTAGTTGTTATCTTTTTATTTTAGATACCACCACTAAAAAAGACAGAAGAACGTAAAATGTATATACAGGGCTATGATTGATGTCTGGTTTGTTTAAATTAGAGAAAATCTATATTTTGAAATTGTACAAAGAGCTTAGAATGTTTAGATTATGAAACTAAAGATAACTGTAAAAGGATATGAAGTTGTAAAAGGATATGAAAAGACAAAGAGTGATTAAAAAATACTTCTCATTAGTCTTCCATTTTCTTTAAAACCACAACTTGTTACCAGTTGAGTAAAATAGTGCCAGGCTTTATGCCTAGAGAGCCTCTGGAATATGTCTTCATTTTTTCTGGTAATGTTATAAGATTACCTTTTGTCAAACAGTTTATTTTTTTATTTTTAAATTTTTATTAAGTTTTTATTAAACACACTCTAACAGCTTTTACTCCTATGCAGTGTCACATAATGTTTACTTATTTGTCTATTGGCATGAATTTTCTATTAAAATTAATTTCTATTAAATTAGTTGCATACTAATAGAAACTTGCTGTGTGATTGCTTGTTACAGCCCTATGGTATTGCTGCTTTCCTAATATGGATGATTCTCTTTCAAAAAAAAAAAAGTAAAAGGCCCTCAATGATAAACTTCAGCATGAGGACTGAAAGTGTCTTCTGAAGTGTGTCAAAAGTGACAGCAAATGTCAAAATTAACTTGGAAAGTTGCCACTTCACCAGATAAAGAACCAATCCACCAACTGGTATGTGTCATGAAATAATGAAGGAAATAGGGTATTGGAGGCCCTTGGTACATTTCTTTGGAAGTGGTTTCATTCTGTCTTCTTAGTTCAAGATAATCATTTTACTACACATGCTTCCAGGCCACACTACCCATCGTCCCATGATATCCAGTTGATACCCACTGCAGTTGATCAACTGGACACCAATCAAACAGAAGGGGAAAGAAGTGTCTAGATGCCACAATCCAAAAGGGGCACTGAAATGCAATCAGCAACTCTAAAAGATGTGACCCAGCCTTCCTGGCACAGGCAGAGATAAGCTCAGTAACTCCAGATTTTCCATCATTTTTTTCTGCTACAAGGACCTGATTTCCCTGTTAATTTTAGCAGCCCTTTCTGCCAATACATATTTCAATTTTTCTTAGGATGACCACAGTTGTTGGCAATTTTCTGTGTACAATCCTGTCCTGCTTTCAGCTAAGACAGAGTTTCTTCTCAGCAGATGTTACAGTGCAGTTTTGGATTCAGAATGAGAATATTACAGTGATTTTTTTTCCCCTAAGTCATGCTTATCTAAGTCAAGAACTTCCTTGTCTCATGTTGTTCTGGAAAAGAAGCATGCAAAAGAAATTGGGAGGGAGCATAGCTGGGACAGGTGACCCAGACTGACCAGAGGGATATTCCATGCAATAGAAAGTAATGCCCAGTATAGAAACTGGGAAGAGTTGCCCAGAAGGATGGTTGATCTGGATTCAGGAAGAGGGGTCTGACACTGGTCAGCAGGTGGTGAACAATTGCATTATGCATCACTTGGTTTTCCCCTTTCTATTAACATTATTAATATTATTTACCATTATTATTGTAGTCTTCTTTATTTTCATTTTTATTACACTATTCTTATCTCACTCAAGTTGCACTTTGAGTGTCTTCCCCATTCCACCAGGGTCTACATTTGCATTGTCACAATGAGTTATGGGAGGAAGGAAAGGCTGTAACAGACAAGCAGCATTGTTTTAACTGTCAGAGTACTTTTACAATGCTTGTTGGATCCCTAAGGTAATTTCCACACCCCTCAATCTCACACACAACCAGACCCTTCTTCCTAAGTGAAGACAGCACAAGAAAGTTCCACAGGACCATGTTTAGGAGGGCTCACTTTGTCCGTGTAGCATCCTTTCAGCCCTGGGTCTGTCCTACATCTCTGGTGTGAACAGGAGGCAAAGGCTGCCATGACCCAGCCCTGCAGCCCCATCACGTTCCTAACTTGTGTTTCCCAAGAATGACGTTCACAAAAGGGAAAAGAGATAATCCATGATGTGTGAGCTAAAATGAACAAATCCTCCAGATCAACCCTTGCATGAAGATTTCTCTCTCTCTGCCACAGTCTGGAAGATTAATGTGGTGAGTATGCATGGCTGCTAACTGCCTGTGTATGCCAGTCCAAGAATTAATAAATGCTTTGCAGTTGTTCAGTCACAATGAGAAAATTACAATAAATTGGCATCTTCAATAAAGAAATGAATGGTGCACTTCAGTGAGATGACTCTGCTTCAGGCACTCAAGTGCTCATCTCTATTTATAGCTATATAGCTGAGGACAGAAAAAAAGGAAGGAGGCGGGAGAGAAAATAAATCCCCAATGAGTCGCTATTAATTGCTTCCCAGTGTACTGACTCACCATATTCTTCCCCAGAAGACAGCTTTCAACAATTTTATTTTTTCAGTATTTATCTCATCTCACAGTGAAAATTTACACTGCACCCCTGAGCAGAGCACCCTGGCCTATCTTGGAGGCCAGCAGAGAGAAGGGGGCACTCCTGGGACCTGGTGACCTGGATGGTGTCTGGCACCTGCTTTGATGAGCAGTGGATTGCTCCCTAAACTGGAAAGGGAACCCAGGGTGATTAGCAGAGATTTAGCTCTGACCTATTTTAGATGTTTGTAACTAAGCAAGTGAGTCCCACTTGGTACTTTTCTTGCCTTAATTTCCCACTTAAAAAGTGACTATTCCACATGATCAAAGACAAGTTGTCTGTGAAACCTTCCAAAGTGAGAGGTGTGCCATAATGACTGACAAGATATAAGAAGTCATGAGTGCAAGAGAGCTAAAACTGTCTTTGTATAGACAGGTGTTGCAGTGCATATCAGACAGCTCAGGTTGACAAATTCAGTTCAGCTCACTCAAGAATCTGTAAACATTGATATTGGCCCAAACTTCATCTGACTCCTTTCACTCCTAGCAGTGAAATCTCGGAAATGCGTCAATGTGCCATTGCAAAACTCTTGGGAAGAATTTCAGTATCTCTAATTCAATCCCTAACCAGGAAGTATAGAAGGAATAGGGAAAAAAATGTTTTAAAACCCTTTAAAGCATTGGCAACCCCAGCTCTGATGGTGTTGAATAGAAATGAACTGAGGGTGTCTCTGGAAGGAGCAAGCAGGCTTGGCTGGCCTGGCACACTGGAATGTGTGAGAGAGGCAAGAGGGACAGCGTGGGTGCAGGGAAAGGGTCTGCATTGCTGTCCCACTTGTAAATGCTGGAGTGTTTTTTTACCATGACAAAGGATAAGCAAGTTGATACAAGTGTACCAGAATTTTCTCCTCGTGCTTTTCTTTCCCCTTGGCCTGTGGGAGCTCAAAGTCAGGAATCCTTCTAACATTCCATGATCTGTGAGACGGCAACTCAAGCTGGTACAGACCGTACTGATTTGTGAGAGGTCGGGATTGCCCTGCAGGGCCAGCACCAGAGCTGTGACCAGAATTGTGTCATGGAAAGCTGCAGCCACTGCAGCCTCAAGAGACATCAGGGGGAGGACACCAACAAGCTGCTTATGAAGGATTTCTTGTGGGTCACTTTGCTTGGGGCATCATCATTTTGGGAATCACAGAGTAACTGCCAGATGGAGCCTAAGGATTGTGCTGCTGAACACAAGTCAATGAGGCTGCGGAATAAAAGCCTCTTTCTAACAATCAGTTAAAAAATGACCACTAGTAATGGAAAAGGTTTTATAATACTGACAATGAAGCACTAAATTTGCACCAAATCTGCAGCAGTAGGTATGACATTGACACATGTATTTAGCATGCTTTGGGGGATGGGGAGGATGGAAAGGACAGAAAGGTGGCTGGAGTATTTATTGAATCCACTTCTCACCCTGTACGTCTACAATTTCAACAAAACCCATATTTTTTTTTTTCTACATTCACATAAATATTATCTGCATAAGAATGTAAACAACAGTAAAAAATTGGAATCTGGACGCAGGTCAGCTCTTTGAGGAGTGCCTGCTTTCTGAAAACATGCACGTGCACTCAGTCCTGCAGCTTACAGCCTACAGTAAGATCATATCAGACATGAAAAGTATAACTTTCCATGCCAGAGCAAAGAGCAAGCCAGTTACATCTTCTAATGATAGAAATATAATACAAAGCATCCCATGCATAAAACTGCATTTTCTAGCTGTATCTACATAATGCTTTCAACAAAATTAATTGTGTTTTTCCATTATTGTTGAGAATTGTGGGTGTTGATAGTGCCCCATTCCTCTTGCCTTGTTGGCAATTCTCTATGCATAGCTTTTTCACAAGTGTTACTAGGAGATGCTGCCCAAAGATGCCCACTGCTGAGCGTCTGTGTTGTGCCTAATAAAATGATGAGGTGTGAAATGTCTGTCACAGAAGAACACTATGATGAAACAGCATGAAAAAATATCTCCTTAGCCCTCCAGAACAACTGTAGAGCAACACATCTCCTAATCTCTTCTGAAACCTGTAACCTCAGGTAAGGCATTGGTTGTACATGGAGGCAAATTAAGAAGGATTGCACCCATTTTCCACCAGGCTCTATAACTGCTTCTATTGTTATTGTAATTTTGAAAAATTAAGCCTGTGAGGGAGGGGGCAATAATGGGATTAGTCTTCCTCCAGGATCCCTCCTGACAAATGTGTGTTGCTGGCCACAAACCTGTGTTCAGCTCCTCATACAATGCAACATCACCTTGATCAGCAGCTGCTGTAGCAACAGCTTTGTCTACACTCATTCCTTCATGGGGCACCTTGAACCCTCTCTTTTTCTCACAGACAGAGGACCCAACCCCCTACTTACAAAAATGATTTAATAAAAACAACGCTGCTCTTTAGAAGACAGCAAATGTTCTTTCTTCTGTCTGCTGCACCTAGAGCTCAGTTCCCTACAAACTGAATGACAAACAAAACCAGCTGGTTTTCAGAGGATTTACAGTGACCTGACACAAGGTGCATTTATTTAAAGGGCACTGCTAAGGTAATCAGCCTTGATCCAAAGAACCCATGAAGCTTCACCTCTTTTCAATGGCTGAGGGTCCAGCTTGCATTATCTGTGTACAGACAGAATAGTCACTTCTTACAATAAACACCACAAAAACTTACAAAACCCTATTCATCAATAGGTGGGAAAAACACTTTTAGCAGAATATGGTCAGACAGAATTTTTGGTACCATTTCAATCTCCACTAAGCTCTACAAGAACATGAGATGTGTTCTTTGCAGTTGACCTGTAGAAATCTGACATCATTGTAAACAGAAAATATTTGGGAGAGAAGAAAGGAAAATATTTTACTATTAACTCAGTCTAAGACTCAGAAGTTTCCCATTGAATATTATTTGTAGCAATGGTACTGGTAAAAGCTAGGACCTATTTTCACTTTTTTGAAGAGTGTTGTTTTTATTAGCACAGTGTATGGTTTTGATTATAAAGTAGTAATTTCCCTCATTAACATATAGAAACACTTAGATGACTTATAGCTATTTGGACTGTTTTATTCTGAATATACTTTACTTAGTATTACAAACCTCGCCCACTGTTTAATTCTAGAAAAAAAATATTTATTGTAAAAGGTATTTGCTGAATGATGTTTGAAAGCCTGCTTGGCAGCACATAAACCACCAGCAGCACCAGCTGGAACAAAGGCAGAGGACCTGTAGCTCAGCTTCTGGCACATCTGATGACAGCCTAGCAGAGAGAAAGGGCACGTCCTCATGGCTCAGAATTTTCTCTCCATGTCAAGCTCTTCATAATAAAATCCTTGGAATCCACCTGCTAAAGCCTTTGGTCTAAGAAGCATGCTTATAAAAGCCTCTGACTTTGAGGTCTGCTTTCTGGGACTAAATCATATTATTTCATCCTCTGAAGGAAAGCTGACATTAGTGGGACTTGGTGGGTACATTAAAGGACAGAGTTTGACCCAGTGGCTTAAGAAAAAAATAAAAGAGATAGGACTCTAAGGTTCAAGTCCATACTACTGCTTGACGAACTGAAAGAGTGAAATCATTGCCTTACAAAGAAAAATAAAAATTAGAACATTTTTGGCTGCAAAAGCTATAACACTTCATATTGAGGACTTTGTGATAGTCTGGTAGTCAAAGAATGCCTCAGTACCTGGTAACTTGGACAGGTCAGGAGAGATGAGCCCTTACTCTAACTTTTTGTTAGAGAAGGCAGAAGAACTTATTTGCAGCTGCTTAGAACTTTTATTTTTTAACCATCTTTAAGCACTGAAGAAAATCATGCTGGGTGTATGGCTCTGGATGATTTTCTAGGAGAAACTTTCAGCAAAAGTAATTCTCCTGGCTCTGAGAATGAGGCTAAGGGAGGAAAAGCATTGTTTTCTCCATGTGGGCCCAGGAGGGACTAGTTCAGATGGGGACTGAGAGGCTCAGCAATGCAAACTGCTGCAACTGCCAGCTCTATAACTTTAAAGCCCCAGCATGTGTGAGCACACTGGATAAAGTCCTCCCCACGACTCCAGCTGCTAGCTGTATCACTTCTGACTAATGAGAGGCAGAAGCAGAAGAGGAAGAAGGCAAGTGGCAGGAGAAGGCAGCAGAGGTGCCACAGATAAATGGGGAAGAAGGATGAAAGGGGAACGCTAGTCTGTAAGACACTTCCACCAGCACAGGACCCAGGACCTGATCCTCAACAGTCTGCTGTCAGCAAATACCTGGGAAACCACTGATGGAAACAGCATGGCAGTCCCTTCAGGAGATGGCTCAAACAGCATGCTATTGCTATTGGTTGCTTCAAGTCACCCACCAGAAACCTGGAGCTTTATCCCTCCTGAGATGATCTGGACAATGACTTGGACATTTTCATCTTTACATTTTTTTAAAAAGGGAAGAAATTAAATTGCTACTCTCGAAAGAACACTAAGATTGCAAGTCAAGTGCTAAAGAGATGGGAAGTGCCTGAGTCCCTCTGCTATCCTGCTACTCATGTGAGAGGACAGCACTGCACAAGAAGTGACTACATGCTCATTTTCCTGTGGGCAGCCTGACTCTTTCAGAGCAGGGGATGGCCATTGCTCAGAACATAAAATCTGGTGTGTGGATGAGGGGTTATGAAGAATTGCTTCATCCAGACATGGGAAATGTATCCTGGGTCACACAAGGCACTACAGATCAGTTTCAGTCTATGGTTCGTGTTTTGTTGTCATGAATCACAAATGTTTTCCTCTGCAAAAAAAAATCACAAAGAGCTGCTTTTTATCTGTTGTAAAGTTATTGATCATATAAAACAATCCCCAAGTTATTAGGGGAGAGGTGATGTTTTCATGAGATCAAAGGAGAGAAGAGGCAAAAAACCTCTCAAATTTTCAGGAATGCAAATCACATGGGACAATTCACATGGGACATGGAACAGCAGCAGCAAGTAAATACAGTAGTAGGCCCTATGAGAAGCATAGGGTCTACAGCAAGCACAGCAATCATACTGTTAAAGACTGTCATGAGGAATATTTTCAAAGAGTCCAGAATTAAGTCAAACCAAGCCAGATCTGGCATTGTTCTCTAGAGTCAAATGTTTGAACTTACAGGCATGTAACTTAGAGACATGCATGTTAAATTTAGGTATGTGGAAAAAACAGATACAAATACAGTACCCTGTACCCTCCATTCAATTGCTTTTTTGAATTAATGTCAGATTACAATGACTGTAAGCCAGTGAAATGTTGATGATCTCTGTCCAGTGTTGGTAGAGGTAGAAAAATCAGCTTCAGCTGAAATTATATTTTATAGCTAAGAGGAAAAAAGCAGTCAGGCACTGAAGACTGCTTTTACCTAGCACTTGAAAGAGAGATCTTTCTGTTGAAAATCAAAAAGCTTTGGTAAAGGAAGGGAAAAAAAAGCATAGCTATTGGCTCTACTGTTTGGTAAAATAAAGCACGTTTTCCAATATTTTTCTTCCAGCATTGTGCTGAAGATAATTTAATAGGAGTTCAAGAATCAAAATGAAAACTCTAGTGGTGAAGAGTCAAAATAGAGGAATGGAAATATCTTTCTTTATAAATATCTCCAAAATCTAGACCTACACAAAATCTGGAGCTTACCAGGTCAGTAAACCATTTTGTTAAATTTGGAGAGTCCTGACATTTTGCAGCTTCATTATTGCACAGTTATCAAAGGAAAGAGCTTAGACTCTTCCTAAAGGCATGAATGTAACACCCAAAATAATGAGGAGTCTTCTTCTAGAACCTATTCTGGTCTTTCACACCCAGATCTAGAAAAAGAGGATCTAGAATGATGGGGAGGGGGGAATAAAAAAATCCCTGCAAACAAAAACAAAAACAAAAACAAAAAACTCAAAACCACCGCCACCAAAAAACAACCAACCAAACAAACAAAAAAAAACCCCACAAAACCCTCACCCACAAACCCTCACCACTTAAAAACCACATGCTACATTTTTTTTATTCTCAGTATCCTTGTTTCTCTGATGCAAACACTGTCAATATCCAGTCAGTATGTGCAGGACTTCCATTCAAATAAAAGAACATTAAAGGAAGGCAGCCCTGGCTATTGCAGGTATTCTCCTCGCTAGTGTTATTTTTACAACTGAAGAAGATATAATTTTAACATTAAAGTTCTCTGGGTTTAGAATAATTTCATCAACTCTCTAGAGCTTGACAAAGAAAAGGACACATAAAATCAGAAAGCTATCAATAAGTATTTTCTAACATTTTCACTAGAAAACAGTAGTAAGTTATGCATCACATTTTTGACTGGATTTTTTTTTTGGAAGAAAACAAAACCAGAAAGAACAAAAACACACACCCACTAAGCCATTTAATATGCTTTGCCAGCAAACATATTAATTTGTATGTCTTGGATTCTATCTGCAGCTGATATTCTCTTTAATCAAAAATACTGAACAGAATCAAAGAAAAAATGCTGATTTATATTTTATTGCTCATGTTTTATCTTTCTCACTTACATAAAAGACCTATTTTCTGCACTGTTAACAGATCGTAATTTAAATATGTTAACACAAACATTTGTATGCCTATTTTAGATACAAATACCTTGCATAAGTAAATAACACATACATATATATGTAGATATGTAAGTATACAGGTATACAAACTTCAATTATTTTTAAAAATACATCAAAGAAAGTCACTATTGTTATCCACCAGCTGTGACCAGAACTGTCTCTTTAACATGCTGTATTTAATGAGACATTATGTTAGCATTTCCCACTCTCTGTATTTCCCTGGAAAAACGAAAACAAAAACAAAAAACCAAAAACAACTATGTTAAAATCAGTAAGGGAATTATGTAAATAAAGTACCAAACCTAATGAAACAGCAATTATATATCTCAGCAGCTGTGTACATCCGTTTATGATAGATGATTAACTAGCAAATTGTTTGCATATTTGTTTTATGGAGCATTTGGCAATTTAACTATTAGCTATGAAGGTTTAGCCAAAAGTCATTAAAATGCTTAGACACGTATAGATCACAGGTGGTACTGTTTTAGGAAATTTATAAAATGCTAAAATGTAAGAAATACCTTAAAGCAAAGGACTATATCCACAAAGGGCTGTCCATGGGATGTGAGTAGGGACCAGGTTGGACAACTAATCCACCCACTTGCTGGTTCAAGGGGACTCAAAAGAACTGGGTTCTGGCTTCTTCTCCTGTTTGAGGGTGATTTCAGTCCTAACACTGGTGCCACTGAATTGGCCTTGTCCTTCAGTCCTTTTGATAATCTATGACAAGGGACACCTTTGCTACAGGGAAAATTTGAGAATATCTCTAGAACTTCACAGGTAGATCTGGGCTGTTTGAGACCTGGATTCCAGCTCCAGTGTCATGGATATTTAATGTAAATACCACAGTCTCAAGTGCTACATTGGCACAGGGATCATTACAACACAGAATTCTTCTCCCTCTCTTACCTACTGAATGTGCAAATTTTAGAAGGAAGGACCACCCCCATCAAAAGAGTTGGAAATGTTTTGTAATGTGGGTTAAAATCTGCTCAGAAAGAAAACTGCATCTTGTTTTCCTGCCATTTGGATAAGTGTACTGACACCTGAGCTGTGGGAAAGAGCAGACAGCCTCTTCCAGGTGTGACTAGGGTGGGTGAAGGCAGCTTACCACTGTCATCACCCAAAGATGACTTCATTGAACAAGTGGAGTATAATTGTGGCCTGTTTATTTTGGTGTTTAGCATCAAATGAAGAGAAAAAATCAGACCTAGTGCTAAAATAGCTGAAGGCTTTTGTGTAT